>NC_134499.1:6396450-6598560 GCF_040206685.1 Ascaphus truei
AGAAGGATAATACAGGGGGTATTCCTGCAGAGAAGGTAATACAGGGGGTATTCCTGCAGAGAAGGATAATACAGGGGGTATTCCTGCGGAGAAGGATAATACAGGGGGTATTCCTGCAGAGAAGGATAATACAGGGGGTATTCCTGCAGAGAAGGATAATACAGGGGGCTATTCCTGCAGAGAAGGATAATACAGGGCGGTATTCCTGCAGAGAAAGGATAATACAGGGGGTATTCCTGCAGAGAAGGATTAATACAGGCGGTATTCCTGCAGAGAAGGATAATACAGGCGGTATTCCTGCAGAGAAGGATAATACAGGGGGTATTCCTGGCAGAGAAGGATAATACAGGGGGTATTCCTTGCAGAGAAGGATAATACAGGGGGTATTCCTGCAGAGAAGGATAATACAGGGGGTATTCCTGCAGAGAAGAATAATACAGGGGGATATTCCTGCAGAGAAGGATAATACAGGGGGAGGAAGGGTATTCCTGCAGAGAAGGATAATACAGGGGGTATTCCTGCAGAGAAGGATAATACAGTGGGTATTCCTGCAGAGAAGGATAATACAGGGGGTATTCCTGCTGAGAGGATATACAGGCGGTATTCCTGCAGAGAAGGATAATACAGGCGGTATTCCTGCAGAGAAGGATAATACAGGGGGTATTCCTGCAGAGAAGGATAATACAGGGGTATTCCTGCAGAGAAGGATAATACAGGGGTATTCCTGCAGAGAAGGATAATACAGGGGGTATTCCTGCAAGAAGGGATAATACAGGGGTATTCTGCAGAGAAGGATATACAGGGGGTATCCTGCAGAGAAGGATAATACAGGGGTATTCCTGCAGAGAAGGATAATACAGGGGGTATCCTGCAGAGAAGGATAATACAGGGGGTATTCCTGCAGAGAAGGATAATACAGGGGGTATTCCTGCAGAGAAGGATAATACAGGGGGTATTCCCTGCAGAAAAGGGATAATACAGGGGTTCCTGCAGAGAAGGATAATACAGGGGGTATTCCTGCAGAAGGATAATACAGGGGGTCGCAGAGAAGGGATAATACAGGGGTATTCCTGCAGAGAAGGGTAATACAGGGGGTATTCCTGCAGAGAAGATAATACAGGGGGTATTCCTGTAGAGAAGGATAATACAGGGGGTATTCGCAAGAGAAGATATGAAATGGGTATTCGCGGACAGAAAGGACGGGGGCGTGAAGTAGCGGGGATCGCAGAGAAGGATAATACAGTCTCGGGTATTCCTGCAGAGAAGGATAATACAGGGGGTATTCCTGCAGAGAAGAGTAATACAGGGGGTATTCCTGCAGAGAAGGGTAATACAGGGGGTATTCCTGCAGAGAAGGTAATAAAGGGGGTATTCCTGCGGAGAAGGATAGATACAGGGGGGTATTCCTGCGGAGAAGGATAATACAGGGGGTATTCCTGCGGAGAAGGATAAAACAGGGGGTATTCCTGCGGAGAAGGGTAATACAGGGGGTATTCCTGCGGAGAAGGGTAATACAGGGGGTATTCCTGCGGAGAAGGGTAATACAGGGGGTATTCCTGCGGAGAAGGGTAATACAGGGGGTATTCCTGCGGAGAAGGATAATACAGGGGGTATTCCTGCGGAGAGAAGATAATACAGGGGGTATTCCTGCGGAGAAGGATAATACAGGGGGTATTCCTGCAGAGAAGGATAATACAGGGGGTATTCCTGCAGAGAAGGATAATACAGGGGGTATTCCTGCAGAGTAGGATAATACAGGGGTATTCCTGCAGAGAAGGATAATACAGGGGTATTCCTGCAGAGAAGGATAATACAGGGCGGTATTCCTGCAGAGAAGGATAATACAGGCGGTATTCCTGCAGAGAAGGATAATACAGGCGGTTTCCTGCAGAGAAGGATAATACAGGGGGTATTCCTGCAGAGAAGGATAATACAGGGGGTATTCCTGCAGAGAAGGATAATACAGGGGGTATTCCTGCAGAGAAGGATAATACAGGGGGTGATTCCTGCAGAGAAGGATAATACAGGGGGTATTCCTGCAGAGAAGGATAATACAGGGGTATTCCTGCAGAGAAGGATAATACAGGGAGTATTCCTGCAGAGAAGGATAATACAGGGGGTATTCCTGCAGAGAAGGATAATACAGGGGGTATTCCTGCAGAGAAGGATAATACAGGCGGTATTCCTGCAGAAAAGGATAATACAGGGGGTATTCCTGCAGAGAAGGATAATACAGCGGTATTCCTGCAGAGAAGGATAATACAGGGGTATTCCTGCAGAGAAGGATAATACAGGGGGTATTCCTGCAGAGAAGGATAATACAGGGGGTATTCCTGCAGAGAAGGATAATACAGGGAGTATTCCTGCAGAGAAGGGTAATACAGGGGGTATTCTGCAGAGAAGGATAATACAGGGGGTATTCCTGCAGAGAAGGATAATACAGGGGGTATTCCTGCAGAAAAGGGTAATACAGGGGGTATTCCTGCAGAGAAGGGTAATACAGGGGGTATTCCTGCAGAGAAGAATAATACAGGCGGTATTCCTGCAGAGAAGTATAATACAGGGGGTATTCCTGCAGAGAAGGTAATACAGGGGGTATTCCTGCAGAGAAGGATAATACAGGGGGTATTCCTGCAGAGAAGGATAATACAGGGGGTATTCCTGCAGAGAAGGATAATACAGGGGGTATTCCTGCAGAGAAGGATAATACAGGGGTATTCCTGCAGAGAAGAGTAATACAGGGGGTATTCCTGCAGAGAAGGGTAATACAGGGGGTATTCCTGCAGAGAAGGGTAATACAGGGGTATTCCTGCGGAGAAGGATAATACAGGGGTATTCCTGCGGAGAAGGATAATACAGGGGGTATTCCTGCGGAGAAGGATAAAACAGGGGGTATTCCTGCGGAGAAGGGTAATACAGGGGCTATTCCTGCGGAGAAGGGTAATACAGGGGGTATTCCTGCGGAGAAGGGTAATACAGGGGTATTCCTGCGGAGAAGGGTAATACAGGGGGTATTCCTGCGGAGAAGGGTAATACAGGGGGTATTCCTGCGGAGAAGGGTAATACAGGGGGTATTCCTGCGGAGAAGGATAATACAGGGGGTATTCCTGCGGAGAAGGATAATACAGGGGGTATTCCTGCGGAGAAGGATAATACAGGGGGTATTCCTGCGGAGAAGGATAATACAGGGGGTATTCCTGCAGTGAAGGATAATACAGGGGGTATTCCTGCAGAGAAGGATAATACAGGGGGTATTCCTGCAGAGAAGGATAATACAGGGGTATTCCTGCAGGAGAAGGATAATACAGGGGGTATTCCTGCAGAGAAGGATAATACAGGCGGTATTCCTGCAGAGAAGGATAATACAGGGGGTATTCCTGCAGAGAAGGATAATACAGGGGGTATTCCTGCAGAGAAGGATAATACAGGGGGTATTCCTGCAGAGAAGGATAATACAGGGGGTATTCCTGCAGAGAAGGATAATACAGGGGGTATTCCTGCAGAGAAGGGTAATACAGGGGGTATTCCTGCAGAGAAGGATAATACAGGGGGTATTCCTGCAGAGAAGGGTAATACAGGGGGTATTCCTGCAGAGAAGGGTAATACAGGGGGTATTCCTGCAGAGAAGGATAATACAGGGGGTATTCCTGCAGAGAAGGATAATACAGGGGTATTCCTGCAGAGAAGGATAATACAGGGGGTATTCCTGCAGAGAAGGGTAATACAGGGGGTATTCCTGCAGAGAAGGATAATACAGGGGTATTCCTGCAGAGAAGGATAATACAGGGGGTATTCCTGCAGAAAAGGGTAATACAGGGGGTATTCTGCAGAGAAGGATAATACAGGGGGTATTCCTGCAGAGAAGGATAATACAGGGGGTATTCCTGCAGAGAAGGATAATACAGGGGGTATTCCTGCAGAGAAGGATAATACAGGGGGTATTCCTGCAGAGAAGAGTAATACAGGGGTATTCCTGCAGAGAAGGGTAATACAGGGGGTATTCCTGCAGAGAAGGGTAATACAGGGGGTATTCCTGCGGAGAAGGATAATACAGGGGGTATTCCTGCGGAGAAGGATAATACAGGGGGTATTCCTGCGGAGAAGGATAAAACGGGGTATTCCTGCGGAGAAGGGTAATACAGGGGGTATTCCTGCGGAGAAGGGTAATACAGGGGTATTCCTGCGGAGAAGGGTAATACAGGGGGTATTCCTGCGGAGAAGGGTAATACAGGGGTATTCCTGCGGAGAAGGGTAATACAGGGGGTATTCCTGCGGAGAAGGGTAATACAGGGGGTATTCCTGCGGAGAAGGGTAATACAGGGGGTATTCCTGCGGAGAAGGGTAATACAGGGGGTATTCCTGCGGAGAAGGGTAATACAGGGGGTATTCCTGCGGAGAAGGGTAATACAGGGGGTATTCCTGCGGAGAAGGATAATACAGGGGGTATTCCTGCGGAGAAGGATAATACAGGGGGTATTCCTGCGGAGAAGGATAATACAGGGGGTATTCCTGCGGAGAAGGATAATACAGGGGTATTCCTGGGAGAAGGATAATACAGGGGGTATTCCTGCGGAGAAGGATAATACAGGGGGTATTCCTGCGGAGAAGGATAATACAGGGGGTATTCCTGCGGAGAAGGATAATTACAGGGGGGTATTCCTGCGGAGAAGGATAATACAGGGCGGTAGGGGGTATTCCTGCGAGAAGGATAATACAGGGGGTATTCCTGAGGATAATACAGGGGTATTCCTGCGAGAAGGATAATACAGGGGGTATTCCTGCAGAGAAGGATAATACAGGGGTATTCCTGCAGAGAAGGATAATACAGGGGGTATTCCTGCAGAGAAGGATAATACAGGGGGTATTCCTGCAGAGAAGGATAATACAGGGGTATTCCTGCAGAGAAGGATAATACAGGGGGTATTCCTGCAGAGAAGGATAATACAGGGGGTATTCCTGCAGAGAAGGATAATACAGGGGGTATTCCTGCAGAGAAGGATAATACAGGGGGTATTCCTGCAGAGAAGGATAATACAGGGGGTATTCCTGCAGAGAAGGATAATACAGGGGGTATTCCTGCAGAGAACGTTAATACAGGGGGTATTCCTGCAGAGAAGGATAATACAGGGGGTATTCCTGCAGAGAAGGGTAATACAGGGGGTATTCCTGCAGAGAAGGGTAATACAGGGGTATTCCTGCAGAGAAGGATAATACAGGGGGTATTCCTGCAGAGAAGGATAATACAGGGGGTATTCCTGCAGAGAAGGATAATACAGGGGGTATTCCTGCAGAGAAGGATAATACAGGGGGTATTCCTGCAGAGAAGGATAATACAGGGGGTATTCCTGCAGAGAAGGATAATACAGGGGGTATTCCTGCAGAGAAGGATAATACAGGGGGTATTCCTGCAGAGAAGGATAATACAGGGGGTATTCCTGCAGAGAAGGATAATACAGGGGGTATTCCTGCAGAGAAGGATAATACAGGGGGTATTCCTGCAGAGAAGGATAATACAGGGGGTATTCCTGCAGAGAAGGATACTACAGGGGGTATTCCTGCAGAGAAGGATATACAGGGGGTATTCCTGCAGAGAAGGATAATACAGGGGGTATTCCTGCAGAGAAGGATAATACAGGGGGTATTCCTGCAGAGAAGGATAATACAGGGGGTATTCCTGCAGAGAAGGATAATACAGGGGGTATTCCTGCAGAGAAGGATAATACAGGGGGTATTCCTGCAGAGAAGGATAATACAGGGGGTATTCCTGCAGAGAAGGATAATACAGGGGGTATTCCTGCAGAGAAGGATAATACAGGGGGTATTCCTGCAGAGAAGGATAATACAGGGGGTATTCCTGCAGAGAAGGATAATACAGGGGGTATTCCTGCAGAGAAGGATAATACAGCGGGGTATTCCTGCAGAGAAGGGTAATACAGGGGGTATTCCTGCAGAGAAGGATAATACAGGGGGTATTCCTGCAGAGAAGGGTAATACAGGGGGTATTCCTGCAGAGAAGGGTAATACAGGGGGTATTCCTGCAGAGAAGGGTAATACAGGGGGTATTCTGCAGAGAAGGTAATACAGGGGGTATTCCTGCAGAGAAGGATAATACAGGGGTATTCCTGCAGAGAAGGATAATACAGGGGGTATTCCTGCAGAGAAGGATAATACAGGGGGTATTCCTGCAGAGAAGGATAATACAGGGGGTATTCCTGCAGAGAAGGATAATACAGGGGGTATTCCTGCAGAGAAGGATAAGACAGGCGGTATTCCTGCAGAGAAGGATAATACAGGGGGTATTCCTGCAGAGAAGGATAATACAGGGGTATTCTGCAGAGAAGGATAATACAGGGGGTATTCCTGCAGAGAAGGGATAATACAGGGGGTATTCCTGCAGAGAAGGATAATACAGGGGGTATTCCTGCAGAGAAGGGTAATACAGGGGTATTCCTGCAGAGAAGGGTAATACAGGGGGTAATCCTGCAGAGAAGGATAATACAGGGGGTATTCCTGCAGAGAAGGGTAATACAGGGGGTATTCCTGCAGAGAAGGGTAATACAGGGGGTATTCCTGCAGAGAAGGGTAATACAGGGGGTATTCCTGCAGAGAAGGATAATACAGGGGGTATTCCTGCAGAGAAGGGTAATACAGGGGTATTCCTGCAGAGAAGGATAATACAGGGGGTATTCCTGCAGAGAAGGATAATACAGGGGGTATTCCTGCAGAGAAGGATAATACAGGGGGTATTCCTGCAGAGAAGGATAATACAGGGGGTATTCCTGCAGAGAAGGATAATACAGGGGTATTCCTGCAGAGAAGGATAATACAGGCGGTATTCCTGCAGAGAAGGATAATACAGGGGGTATTCCTGCAGAGAAGGATAATACAGGGGGTATTCCTGCAGAGAAGGATAATACAGGGGGTATTCCTGCAGAGAAGGATAATACAGGGGGTATTCCTGCAGAGAAGGATAATACAGGGGGTATTCCTGCAGAGAAGGGTAATACAGGGGGTATTCCTGCAGAGAAGGTAATACAGGGGGTAATCCTGCAGAGAAGGATAATACAGGGGGTATTCCTGCAGAGAAGGATAATACAGGGGGTATTCCTGCAGAGAAGGGTAATACAGGGGGTATTCCTGCAGAGAAGGATAATACAGGGGGTATTCCTGCAGAGAAGGATAATACAGGGGGTATTCCTGCAGAGAAGGATAATACAGGGGGTATTCCTGCAGAGAAGGATAATACAGGGGTATTCCTGCAGAGAAGGATAATACAGGGGTATTCCTGCAGAGAAGGATAATACAGGCGGTATTCCTGCAGAGAAGGATAATACAGGCGGTATTCCTGCAGAGAAGGATAATACAGGGGTATTCCTGCAGAGAAAGATAATACAGGCGGTATTCCTGCAGAGAAGGATAATACAGGGGGTATTCCTGCAGAGAAGAATAATACAGGGGGTATTCCTGCAGAGAAGGATAATACAGGGGGTATTCCTGCAGAGAAGGATAATACAGGGGGTATTCCTGCAGAGAAGGATAATAAAGGGGTATTCCTGCAGAGAAGGATAATAAAGGGGCTATTCCTGCAGAGAAGGATAATACAGGGGGTATTCCTGCAGAGAAGGATAATACAGGGGGTATTCCTGCAGAGAAGGATAATACAGGGGTATTCCTGCAGAGAAGGATAATACATGGGGTATTCCTGCAGAGAAGGATAATACAGCGGGTATTCCTGCAGAGAAGGATAATACAGGGGGTATTCCTGCAGAGAAGGATAATACAGGGGGTATTCCTGCAGAGAAGGATAATACAGGGGTATTCCTGCAGAGAAGGATAATACAGGGAGTATTCCTGCAGAGAAGGGTAATACAGGGGGTATTCCTGCAGAGAAGGATAATACAGGGGGTATTCCTGCAGAGAAGGATAATACAGGGGGTATTCCTGCAGAGAAGGATAATACAGGGGGTATTCCTGCAGAGAAGGATAATACAGGGGTATTCCTGCAGAGAAGGATAATACAGGGGGTATTCCTGCAGAGAAGGATAATACAGGGGGTATTCCTGCAGAGAAGGGTAATACAGGGGGTATTCTGCAGAGAAGGATAATACAGGGGGTATTCCTGCAGAGAAGGATAATACAGGGGGTATTCCTGCAGAGAAGGATAATACAGGGGTATTCCTGCAGAGAAGGATAATACAGGGGGTATTCCTGCAGAGAAGAGTAATACAGGGGGTATTCCTGCAGAGAAGGGTAATACAGGGGGTATTCCTGCAGAGAAGGGTAATACAGGGGGTATTCCTGCGGAGAAGGATAATACAGGGGGTATTCCTGCGGAGAGGATAATACAGGGGGTATTCCTGCGGAGAAGGATAAAACGGGGTATTCCTGCGGAGAAGGGTAATACAGGGGGTATTCCTGCGGAGAAGGGTAATACAGGGGGTATTCCTGCGGAGAAGGGTAATACAGGGGGTATTCCTGCGGAGAGGGTAATACAGGGGGTATTCCTGCGGAGAAGGGTAATACAGGGGGTATTCCTGCGGAAAAGGGTAATACAGGGGGTATTCCTGCGGAGAAGGATAATACAGGGGGTATTCCTGCGGAGAAGGGTAATACAGGGGGTATTCCTGCGGAGAAGGGTAATACAGGGGGTATTCCTGCGGAGAAGGATAATACAGGGGGTATTCCTGCGGAGAAGGATAATACAGGGGGTATTCCTGCGGAGAAGGATAATACAGGGGGTATTCCTGCGGAGAAGGATAATACAGGGGGTATTCCTGCGGAGAAGGATAATACAGGGGGTATTCCTGCAGAGAAGGATAATACAGGGGTATTCCTGCAGAGAAGGATTAATAAAGGGGGTATTCCTGCAGAGAAGGATAATACAGGCGGTATTCCTGCAGAGAAGGATAATACAGGGGGTATTCCTGCAGAGAAGGATAATACAGGGGGTATTCCTGCAGAGAAGGATAATACAGGGGGTATTCCTGCAGAGAGGATAATACAGGGGGTATTCCTGCAGAGAAGGATAATACAGGGGGTATTCCTGCAGAGAAGGATAATACAGGGGGTATTCCTGCAGAGAAGGATAATACAGGGGGTATTCCTGCAGAGAAGGATAATACAGGGGGTATTCCTGCAGAGAAGGATAATACAGGGGGTATTCCTGCAGAGAAGGATAATACAGGGGGTATTCCTGCAGAGAAGGATAATACAGGGGGTATTCCTGCAGAGAAGGATAATACAGGGGGTATTCCTGCAGAGAACGTTAATACAGGGGGTATTCCTGCAGAGAAGGATAATACAGGGGGTATTCCTGCAGAGAAGGGTAATACAGGGGTATTCCTGCAGAGAAGGGTAATACAGGGGGTATTCCTGCAGAGAAGGATAATACAGGGGGTATTCCTGCAGAGAAGGATAATACAGGGGGTATTCCTGCAGAGAAGGATAATACAGGGGGTATTCCTGCAGAGAAGGGTAATACAGGGGTATTCCTTCAGAGAAGGATAATACAGGGGGTATTCCTGCAGAGAAGGATAATACAGGGGGTATTCCTGCAGAGAAGGATAATACAGGGGGTATTCCTGCAGAGAAGGGTAATACAGGGGGTATTCCTGCAGAGAAGGATAATACAGGGGTATTCCTGCAGAGAAGGATAATACAGGGGGTATTCCTGCAGAGAAGGATAATACAGGGGGTATTCCTGCAGAGAAGGATAATACAGGGGGTATTCCTGCAGAGAAGGATAATACAGGGGTATTCCTGCAGAGAAGGATAATACAGGCGGTATTCCTGCAGAGAAGGATAATACAGGGGGTATTCCTGCAGAGAAGAATAATACAGGGGGTATTCCTGCAGAGAAGGATAATACAGGGGGTATTCCTGCAGAGAAGGGTAATACAGGGGGTATTCCTGCAGAGAAGGATAATACAGGGGGTATTCCTGCAGAGAAGGATAATACAGGGGATATTCCTGCAGAGAAGGATAATACAGGGGGTATTCCTGCAGAGAAGGGTAATACAGGGGGTATTCCTGCAGAGAAGGATAATACAGGGGGTATTCCTGCAGAGAAGGATAATACAGGGGGTATTCCTGCAGAGAAGGATAATACAGGGGGTATTCCTGCAGAGAAGGGTAATACAGGGGGTATTCCTGCAGAGAAGGATAATACAGGAGGGTATTCCTGCAGAGAAGGATAATACAGGGGGTATTCCTGCAGAGAAGGATAATACAGGGGTATTCCTGCAGAGAAGGATAATACAGGGGGTATTCCTGCAGAGAAGAGTAATACAGGGGGTATTCCTGCGGAGAAGGGTAATACAGGGGGTATTCCTGCGGAGAAGGGTAATACAGGGGGTATTCCTGCGGAGAAGGATAATACAGGGGGTATTCCTGCGGAGAAGGATAATACAGGGGGTATTCCTGCGGAGAAGGATAAAACGGGGTATTCCTGCGGAGAAGGGTAATACAGGGGTATTCCTGCGGAGAAGGGTAATACAGGGGGTATTCCTGCGGAGAAGGGTAATACAGGGGGTATTCCTGCGGAGAAGGGTAATACAGGGGTATTCCTGCGGAGAAGGGTAATACAGGGGGTATTCCTGCGGAGAAGGGTAATACAGGGGGTATTCCTGCGGAGAAGGTAATACAGGGGGTATTCCTGCGGAGAAGGATAATACAGGGGTATTCCTGCGGAGAAGGGTAATACAGGGGGTATTCCTGCGGAGAAGGGTAATACAGGGGGTATTCCTGCGGAGAAGGATAATACAGGGGGTATTCCTGCGGAGAAGGATAATACAGGGGGTATTCCTGCGGAGAAGGATAATACAGGGGGTATTCCTGCGGAGAAGGATAATACAGGGGGTATTCCTGCGGAGAAGGATAATACAGGCGGTATTCCTGCAGAGAAGGATAATACAGGGGTATTCCTGCAGAGAAGGATAATACAGGGGGTATTCCTGCAGAGAAGGATAATACAGGGGGTATTCCTGCAGAGAAGGATAATACAGGGGGTATTCCTGCAGAGAAGAGTAATACAGGGGGTATTCCTGCAGAGAAGGGTAATACAGGGGGTATTCCTGCAGAGAAGGGTAATACAGGGGGTATTCCTGCGAGAAGGATAATACAGGGGGTATTCCTGCGGAGAAGGATAATACAGGGGTATTCCTGCGGAGAAGGATAAACGGGTATTCCTGCGGAGAAGGGTAATACAGGGGTATTCCTGCGGAGAAGGGTAATACAGGGGGTATTCCTGCGGAGAAGGGTAATACAGGGGGTATTCCTGCGGAGAAGGGTAATACAGGGGGTATTCCTGCGGAGAAGGGTAATACAGGGGGTATTCCTGCGGAAAAGGGTAATACAGGGGGTATCCTGCGGAGAAGGATAATACAGGGGGTATTCCTGCGGAGAAGAATATACAGGGGGTATTCCTGCGGAGAAGGGTAATACAGGGGGTATTCCTGCGGAGAAGGATAATACAGGGGGTATTCCTGCGGATAAGGATAATACAGGGGGTATTCCTGCGGAGAAGGGATATACAGGGGGTATTCCTGCGGAGAAGGATAATACAGGGGGTATTCCTGCGGAGAAGGATAATACAGGGGGTATTCCTGCAGAGAAGGATAATACAGGGGGTATTCCTGCAGAGAAGGATAATAAAGGGGGTATTCCTGCAGAGAAGGATAATACAGGCGGTATTCCTGCAGAGAAGGATAATACAGGGGGTATTCCTGCAGAGAAGGATAATACAGGGGTATTCCTGCAGAGAAGGATAATACAGGGGTATTCCTGCAGAGAAGGATAATACAGGGGTATTCCTGCAGAGAAGGATAATACAGGGGGTATTCCTGCAGAGAAGGATAATACAGGGGGTATTCCTGCAGAGAAGGATAATACAGGGGGTATTCCTGCAGAGAAGGATAATACAGGGGGTATCCTGCAGAGAAGGATAATACAGGGGGTATTCCTGCAGAGAAGGATAATACAGGGGGTATTCCTGCAGAGAAGGATAATACAGGGGTATTCCTGCAGAGAAGGATAATACAGGGGGTATTCCTGCAGAGAACGTTAATACAGGGGGTATTCCTGCAGAGAAGGATTATACAGGGGTATTCCTGCAGAGAAGGGTAATACAGGGGGTATTCCTGCAGAGAAGGGTAATACAGGGGGTATTCTGCAGAGAAGGATAATACAGGGGGTATTCTGCAGAGAAGGATAATACAGGGGGTATTCCTGCAGAGAAGGATAATACAGGGGGTATTCTGCAGAGAAGGGTAATACAGGGGGTATTCTTCAGAGAAGGATAATACAGGGGTATTCCTGCAGAGAAGGATAATACAGGGGGTATTTCCTGCAGAGAAGGATAATACAGGGGGTATTCCTGCAGAGAAGGGTAATACAGGGGGTATTCCTGCAGAGAAGGATAATACAGGGGGTATTCTGCAGAGAAGGATAATACAGGGGTATTCCTGCAGAGAAGGATAATACAGGGGGTATTCCTGCAGAGAAGGATAATACAGGGGTATTCCTGCAGAGAAGGATAATACAGGGGGTATTCCTGCAGAGAAGGATAATACAGGCGGTATTCCTGCAGAGAAGGATAATACAGGGGGTATTCCTGCAGAGAAGAATAATACAGGGGGTATTCCTGCAGAGAAGGATAATACAGGGGGTATTCCTGCAGAGAAGGTAATACAGGGGGTATTCCTGCAGAGAAGGATAATACAGGGGGTATTCCTGCAGAGAAGGATAATACAGGGGATATTCCTGCAGAGAAGGATAATACAGGGGGTATTCCTGCAGAGAAGGGTAATACAGGGGTATTCCTGCAGAGAAGGATAATACAGGGGGTATTCCTGCAGAGAAGGATAATACAGGGGGTATTCCTGCAGAGAAGGATAATACAGGGGGTATTCCTGCAGAGAAGGGTAATACAGGGGGTATTCCTGCAGAGAAGGATAATACAGGGGGTATTCCTGCAGAGAAGGATAATACAGGGGGTATTCCTGCAGAGAAGGATAATACAGGGGGTATTCCTGCAGAGAAGGATAATACAGGGGGTATTCCTGCAGAGAAGAGTAATACAGGGGGTATTCCTGCGGAGAAGGGTAATACAGGGGGTATTCCTGCGGAGAAGGGTAATACAGGGGGTATTCCTGCGGAGAAGGATAATACAGGGGGTATTCCTGCGGAGAAGGATAATACAGGGGGTATTCCTGCGGAGAAGGATAAAACGGGGTATTCCTGCGGAGAAGGGTAATACAGGGGGTATTCCTGCGGAGAAGGGTAATACAGGGGGTATTCCTGCGGAGAAGGGTAATACAGGGGTATTCCTGCGGAGAAGGGTAATACAGGGGTATTCCTGCGGAGAAGGGTAATACAGGGGGTATTCCTGCGGAGAAGGGTAATACAGGGGGTATTCCTGCGGAGAAGGGTAATACAGGGGGTATTCCTGCGGAGAAGGATAATACAGGGGGTATTCCTGCGGAGAAGGGTAATACAGGGGGTATTCCTGCGGAGAAGGGTAATTCAGGGGGTATTCCTGCGGAGAAGGATAATACAGGGGGTATTCCTGCGGAGAAGGATAATACAGGGGGTATTCCTGCGGAGAAGGATAATACAGGGGGTATTCCTGCGGAGAAGGGATAATACAGGGGGTATTCCTGCGGAGAAGGATAATACAGGCGGTATTCCTGCGGAGAAGGATAATACAGGGGGTATTCCTGCGGAGAAGGATAATACAGGGGGTATTCCTGCAGAGAAGGATAATACAGGGGTATTCCTGCAGAGAAGGATAATACAGGGGGTATTCCTGCAGAGAAGGATAATACAGGGGGTATTCCTGCAGAGAAGGATAATACAGGGGGTATTCCTGCAGAGAAGGATAATACAGGGGGTATTCCTGCAGAGAAGGATAATACAGGGGTATTCCTGCAGAGAAGGATAATACAGGGGGTATTCCTGCAGAGAAGGATAATACAGGGGGTATTCCTGCAGAGAAGGATAATACAGGGGGTATTCCTGCAGAGAAGGATAATACAGGGGGTATTCCTGCAGAGAAGGATAATACAGGGGGTATTCCTGCAGAGAAGGATAATACAGGGGGTATTCCTGCAGAGAAGGTTAATACAGGGGGTATTCCTGCAGAGAAGGGTAATACAGGGGTAATCCTGCAGAGAAGGATAATACAGGGGGTATTCCTGCAGAGAAGGATAATACAGGGGGTATTCCTGCAGAGAAGGATAATACAGGGGGTATTCCTGCAGAGAAGGATAATACAGGGGGTATTCCTGCAGAGAAGGATAATACAGGGGTATTCCTGCAGAGAAGGATAATACAGGGGTATTCTTGCAGAGAAGGATAATACAGGGGGTATTCCTGCAGAGAAGGATAATACAGGGGGTATTCCTGCAGAGAAGGTAATACAGGGGGTATTCCTGCAGAGAAGGGTAATACAGGGGGTAATCCTGCAGAGAAGGGTAATACAGGGGTATTCCTGCAGAGAAGGATAATACAGGGGGTATTCCTGCAGAGAAGGGTAATACAGGGGGTATTCCTGCAGAGAAGGTAATACAGGGGGTATTCCTGCAGAGAAGGATAATACAGGGGGTATTCCTGCAGAGAAGGGTAATACAGGGGTATTCCTGCAGAGAAGGGTAATACAGGGGTATTCCTGCAGAGAAGGGTAATACAGGGGGTATTCCTGCAGAGAAGGGTAATACAGGGGGTATTCCTGCAGAGAAGGGATAATACAGGGGGTATTCCTGCAGAGAAGGATAATACAGGGGGTATTCCTGCAGAGAAGGATAATACAGGGGGTATTCCTGCAGAGAAGGATAATACAGGGGGTATTCCTGCAGAGAAGGATAATACAGGGGGTATTCCTGCAGAGAAGGATAATACAGGGGGTATTCCTGCAGAGAAGGATAATACAGGGGGTATTCCTGCAGAGAAGGATAATACAGGGGGTATTCTGCAGAGAAGGATAATACAGGGGGTATTCCTGCAGAGAAGGATAATACAGGGGGTATTCCTGCAGAGAAGGATAATACAGGGGGTATTCCTGCAGAGAAGGATAATACAGGGGGTATTCCTGCAGAGAAGGATAATACAGGGGGTATTCCTGCAGAGAAGGATAATACAGGGGGTATTCCTGCAGAGAAGGATAATACAGGGGGTATTCCTGCAGAGAAGGATAAAACAGGGGGTATTCCTGCAGAGAAGGATAATACAGGGGGTATTCCTGCAGAGAAGGATAATACAGGGGGTATTCCTGCAGAGAAGGATAATACAGGGGGTATTCCTGCAGAGAAGGATAATACAGGGGGTATCCTGCAGAGAAGGATAATACAGGGGGTATTCCTGCAGAGAAGGATAATACAGGGGGTATTCCTGCAGAGAAGGATAATACAGGGGGTATTCCTGCAGAGAAGGATAATACAGGGGGTATTCCTGCAGAGAAGGATAATACAGGGGGTATTCCTGCAGAGAAGGGTAATACAGGGGGTATTCCTGCAGAGAAGGGTAATACAGGGGGTATTCCTGCAGAGAAGGGTAATACAGGGGTATTCCTGCAGAGAAGGGTAATACAGGGGGTATTCCTGCAGAGAAGGGTAATACAGGGGGTATTCCTGCAGAGAAGGGTAATACAGGGGTATTCCTGCAGAGAAGGATAATACAGGGGGTATTCCTGCAGAGAAGGTAATACAGGGGGTATTACTGCAGAGAAGGGTAATACAGGGGTATTCCTGCAGAGAAGGATAATACAGGGGGTATTCCTGTAGAGAAGGATAATACAGGGGGTATTCCTGCAGAGAAGGATAATACAGGGGGTATTCCTGCAGAGAAGGATAATACAGGGGGTATTCCTGCAGAGAAGGATAATACAGGGGGTATTCCTGCAGAGAAGGATAATACAGGGGGTATTCCTGCAGAGAAGGATAATACAGGGGGTATTCCTGCAGAGAAGGATAATACAGGGGTATTCCTGCAGAGAAGGATAATACAGGGGTATTCCTGCAGAGAAGGATAATACAGGGGGTATTCCTGCAGAGAAGGATAATACAGGGGGTATTCCTGCAGAGAAGGATAATACAGGGGTATTCCTGCAGAGAAGGATAAATACAGGGGGTATTCCTGCAGAGAAGGATAATACAGGCGGTATTCCTGCAGAGAAGGATAATACAGGGTGTATTCCTGCAGGAAGGATAATACAGGGGGTATTCCTTCAGAGAAGGATAATACAGGTGGTATTCCTGCAGAGAAGGATAATACAGGGGGTATTCCTGCAGAGAAGGATAATACAGGCGGTATTCTGCAGAGAAGGATAATACAGGGGGTATTCCTGCAGAGAAGGGTAATACAGGGGGTATTCCTGCAGAGAAGGTAATACAGGGGGTATTCCTGCAGAGAAGGATAATACAGGGGGTATTCCTGCAGAGAAGGATAATACAGGCGGTATTCCTGCAGAGAAGGATAATACAGGGTGTATTCCTGCAGAGAAGGATAATACAGGGGGTATTCCTTCAGAGAAGGTGTAGGATACAGGTGGTATTCCTGCAGAGAAGGATAATACAGGGGGTATTCCTGCAGAGAAGGATAATACAGGCGTATTCCTGCAGAGAAGGATAATACAGGGGGTATTCTGCAGAGAAGGTAATACAGGGGGTATTCCTGCAGAGAAGGATAATACAGGGATATTCCTGCAGAGAAGGATAATACAGGGGTATTCCTGCAGAGAAGGATAATACAGGGGGTATTCCTGCAGAGAAGGGTAATACAGGGGGTATTCTGCAGAGAAGGGTAATACAGGGGATATTCCTGCAGAGAAGGATAATACAGGGGGTGTTCCTGCAGAGAAGGATAATCCAGGGGGTGTTCCTGCAGAGAAGGATAATACAGGGGATGTTCCTGCAGAGAAGGATAATACAGGGTTGTTCCTGCAGAGAAGGATAATACAGGGGGTATTCCTGCAGAGAAGGATAATACAGGGGGTATTTCTGCAGAGAAGGATAATACAGGGGGTATTCCTGCAGAGAAGGATACTACAGGGGTATTCCTGCAGAGAAGGATAATACAGGGGGTATTCCTTCAGAGAAGGATAATACAGGGGGTATTCCTGCAGAGAAGGATAATACATAGGGTATTCCTGCAGAGAAGGATAATACGGGGTATTCCTGCAGAGAAGGATAATACAGGTGGTATTCCTGCAGAGAAGGATAATACAGGGGGTATTCCTGCAGAGAAGGGTAATACAGGGGGTATTCCTGCAGAGAAGGATAATACAGGGGTATTCCTGTAGAGAAGGATAATACAGGGGGTATTCTGCAGAGAAGGATAATACAGGGGGTATTCCTGCAGAGAAGGTTAATACAAGGGGTATTCCTGCAGAGAAGGATAATACAGGGGGTATTCCTGCAGAGAAGGATAATACAGGTGGTATTCCTGCAGAGAAGGATAATACAGGGGGTATTCCTGCAGAGAAGGATAATACAGGGGGTATTCCTGCAGAGAAGGATAACACAGGGGGTATTCCTGCAGAGAAGGATAACACAGGGGGTATTCCTGCAGAGAAGGATAACACAGGGGGTATTCCTGCAGAGAAGGATAATACAGGGGGTATTCCTGCAGAGAAGGATAATACAGGGGGTATTCCTGCAGAGAAGGATAATACAGGGGGTATTCCTGCAGAGAAGGATAATATTCCTGCAGAGAAGGATAATACAGGAGGTATTCCTGCAGAGAAGGATAATACAGGCGGTATTCCTGCAGAGAAGGATAATACAGGCGGTATTCCTGCAGAGAAGGATAATACAGGCGGTATTCATGCAGAGAAGGATAATACAGGCGGTATTCCTGCAGAGAAGGATAATACAGGGGGTATTCCTGCAGAGAAGGATAATACAGGGGTATTCCTGCAGAGAAGGATAATACAGGGGGTATTCCTGCAGAGAAGGATAATACAGGGGGTATTCCTGCAGAGAAGGATAATACAGGGGTATTCCTGCAGAGAAGGATAATACATGCGGTATTCCTGCAGAGAAGGATAATACAGGGGGTATTCCTGCAGAGAAGGATAATACATGCGGTATTCCTGCAGAGAAGGATAATACAGGGGGTATTCCTGCAGAGAAGGATAATACAGGCGGTATTCCTGCAGAGAAGGATAATACAGGCGGTATTCCTGCAGAGAAGGATAATACAGGCGGTATTCCTGCAGAGAATGATAATACATGTGGTATTCCTGCAGAGAAGGATAATACAGGCGGTATTCCTGCAGAGAAGGATAATACAGGGGGTATTCCTGCAGAGAAGGATAATACAGGTGGAATTCCTGCAGAGAAGGATAATACAGGCGGTATTCCTGCAGAGAAGGATAATACAGGGGGTATTCCTGCAGAGAATGATAATACAGAGGGTATTCCTGCAGAGAAGGATAATACAGGGGGTATTCCTGCAGAGAAGGATAATACAGGGCGTATTCCTGCAGAGAAGTATAATACAGGCGGTATTCCTGCAGAGAAGGATAATACAGGGGGTATTCCTGCAGAGAAGGATAATACATGCGGTATTCCTGCAGAGAAGGATAATACAGGGGGTATTCCTGCAGAGAAGGATAATACAGGCGGTATTCCTGCAGAGAAGGATAATACAGGCGGTATTCCTGCAGAGAAGGATAATACAGGCGGTATTCCTGCAGAGAATGATAATACATGTGGTATTCCTGCAGAGAAGGATAATACAGGCGGTATTCCTGCAGAGAAGGATAATACAGGGGGTATTCCTGCAGAGAAGGATAATACAGGTGGAATTCCTGCAGAGAAGGATAATACAGGCGGTATTCCTGCAGAGAAGGATAATACAGGGGGTATTCCTGCAGAGAATGATAATACAGGGGGTATTCCTGCAGAGAAGGATAATACAGGGGGTATTCCTGCAGAGAAGGATAATACAGGGCGTATTCCTGCAGAGAAGTATAATACAGGCGGTATTCCTGCAGAGAAGGATAATACAGGGGGTATTCCTGCAGAGAAGGATAATACAGGGGGTATTCCTGCAGAGAAGGATAATACAGGGGGTATTCCTGCAGAGAAGGATAATACAGGCGGTATTCCTGCAGAGAAGGATAATACAGGGGGTATTCCTGCAGAGAAGGATAATACAGGGGGTATTCCTGCAGAGAAGGATAATACATGGGGTATTCCGGCAGAGAAGGATAATACAGGGGGTATTCCGGCAGAGAAGGATAATACAGGGGGTATTCCTGCAGAGAAGGATAATACAGGCGGTATTCCTGCAGAGAAGGATAATACAGGGGGTATTCCTGCAGAGAAGGATAATACAGGGGGTATTCCTGCAGAGAAGGATAATACAGGGGTTATTCCTGCAGAGACGGATAATACAGGCGGTATTCCTGCAGAGAAGGATAATACCGGCGGTATTCCTGCAGAGAAGGATAATACAGGCGGTATTCCTGCAGAGAAGGATTATACAGGGGGTATTCCTGCAGAGAAGGATAATACAGGCGGTATTCCTGCAGAGAAGGATTATAGAGGGGGTATTCCTGCAGAGAAGGATAATACAGGCGGTATTCCTGCAGAGAAGGATAATGCAGGCGGTATTCCTGCAGAGAAGGATTATACAGGGGGTATTCCTGCAGAGAAGGATAACACAGGGGGTATTCCTGCAGAGAAGGATAATGCAGGCGGTATTCCTGCAGAGAAGGATAATACAGGGTGTATTCCTGCAGAGAAGGATAATACAGTGGGTATTCCTGCAGAGAAGGATAATACAGGGGGTATTCCTGCAGAGAAGGATAATACAGGGGGTATTCCTGCAGAGAAGGATAATAAAGGTGGTATTCCTGCAGAGAAGGATAATACAGGGGGTATTCCTGCAGAGAAGGATAATACAGGTGGTATTCCTGCAGAGAAGGATAATACAGGGGGTATTCCTGCAGAGAAGGATAATACAGGGGGTATTCCTGCAGAGAAGGATAATACAGGGGGTATTCCTGCAGAGAAGGATAATACAGGGGGTATTCCTGCAGAGAAGGATAATACAGGGTGTATTCCTGCAGAGAAGGATAATACAGGGCGTATTCCTGCAGAGAAGGATAATACAGGCGGTATTCCTGCAGAGAAGGATAATACAGGGGGTATTCCTGCAGAGAAGGATAATACAGGGGGTATTCCTGCAGAGAAGGATAATACAGGGGGTATTCCTGCAGAGAAGGATAATACAGGGTGTATTCCTGCAGAGAAGGATAATACAGGGGGTATTCCTGCAGAGAAGGATAATACAGGGGGTATTCCTGCAGAGAAGGATAATACAGGGGGTATTCCTGCAGAGAAGGATAATACAGGTGGTATTCCTGCAGAGAAGGATAATACAGGGGGTATTCCTGCAGAGAAGGATAATACAGGGGGTATTCCTGAAGAGAAGGATAATACAGGGGGTATTCCTGCAGAGAAGGATAATACAGGCGGTATTCCTGCAGAGAAGGATAATACAGGTGGTATTCCTGCAGAGAAGGATAATACAGGGGGTATTCCTGCAGAGAAGGATAATACAGGTGGTATTCCTGCAGAGAAGGATAATACAGGGGGTATTCCTGCAGAGAAGGATAATACAGGGGGTATTCCTGCAGAGAAGGATAATACAGGGGGTATTCCTGCAGAGAAGGATAATACAGGCGGTGTTCCTGCAGAGAAGGATAATACAGGGGGTATTCCTGCAGAGAAGGATAATACAGGGGGTATTCCTGCAGAGAAGGATAATACAGGGGGTATTCCTGCAGAGAAGGATAATACAGGGGGTATTCCTGCAGAGAAGGATAATACAGGGGGTATTCCTGCAGAGAAGGATAATACAGGGGGTATTCCTGCAGAGAAGGATAATACAGGGGGTATTCCTGCAGAGAAGGATGATACAGGGTGTATTCCTGCAGAGAAGGATAATACAGGGGGTATTCCTGCAGAGAAGGATAATACGGGGTATTCCTGCAGAGAAGGATAATACAGGGGGTATTCCTGCAGAGAAGGATAATACATGCGGTATTCCTGCAGAGAAGGATAATACAGGGGGTATTCCTGCAGAGAAGGATAATACATGCGGTATTCCTGCAGAGAAGGATAATACAGGGGCTATTCCTGCAGAGAAGGATAATACAGGCGGTATTCCTGCAGAGAAGGATAATACAGGCGGTATTCCTGCAGAGAAGGATAATACAGGCGGTATTCCTGCAGAGAATGATAATACATGTGGTATTCCTGCAGAGAAGGATAATACAGGCGGTATTCCTGCAGAGAAGGATAATACAGGGGGTATTCCTGCAGAGAAGGATAATACAGGTGGAATTCCTGCAGAGAAGGATAATACAGGCGGTATTCCTGCAGAGAAGGATAATACAGGGGGTATTCCTGCAGAGAATGATAATACAGGGGGTATTCCTGCAGAGAAGGATAATACAGGGGGTATTCCTGCAGAGAAGGATAATACAGGGCGTATTCCTGCAGAGAAGTATAATACAGGCGGTATTCCTGCAGAGAAGGATAATACAGGGGGTATTCCTGCAGAGAAGGATAATACAGGGGGTATTCCTGCAGAGAAGGATAATACAGGGGGTATTCCTGCAGAGAAGGATAATACAGGCGGTATTCCTGCAGAGAAGGATAATACAGGGGGTATTCCTGCAGAGAAGGATAATACAGGGGGTATTCCTGCAGAGAAGGATAATACATGGGGTATTCCGGCAGAGAAGGATAATACAGGGGGTATTCCGGCAGAGAAGGATAATACAGGGGGTATTCCTGCAGAGAAGGATAATACAGGCGGTATTCCTGCAGAAAAGGATAATACAGGGGGTATTCCTGCAGAGAAGGATAATACAGGGTGTATTCCTGCAGAGAAGGATAATACAGTGGGTATTCCTGCAGAGAAGGATAATACAGGGGGTATTCCTGCAGAGAAGGATAATACAGGGGGTATTCCTGCAGAGAAGGATAATACAGGGGGTATTCCTGCAGAGAAGGATAATACAGGGGGTATTCCTGCAGAGAAGGATAATACAGGGGGTATTCCTGCAGAGAAGGATAATACAGGGGGTATTCCTGCAGAGAAGGATAATACAGGGGGTATTCCTGCAGAGAAGGATAATACAGGGGGTATTCCTGTAGAGAAGGATAATACAGGGGGTATTCCTGCAGAGAAGGATAATACAGGGGGTATTCCTGCAGAGAAGGTTAATACAAGGGGTATTCCTGCAGAGAAGGATAATACAGGGGGTATTCCTGCAGAGAAGGATAATACAGGTGGTATTCCTGCAGAGAAGGATAATACAGGGGGTATTCCTGCAGAGAAGGATAATACAGGGGGTATTCCTGCAGAGAAGGATAACACAGGGGGTATTCCTGCAGAGAAGGATAACACAGGGGGTATTCCTGCAGAGAAGGATAACACAGGGGGTATTCCTGCAGAGAAGGATAATACAGGGGGTATTCCTGCAGAGAAGGATAATACAGGGGGTATTCCTGCAGAGAAGGATAATACAGGGGGTATTCCTGCAGAGAAGGATAATATTCCTGCAGAGAAGGATAATACAGGAGGTATTCCTGCAGAGAAGGATAATACAGGCGGTATTCCTGCAGAGAAGGATAATACAGGCGGTATTCCTGCAGAGAAGGATAATACAGGCGGTATTCATGCAGAGAAGGATAATACAGGCGGTATTCCTGCAGAGAAGGATAATACAGGGGGTATTCCTGCAGAGAAGGATAATACAGGGGGTATTCCTGCAGAGAAGGATAATACAGGGGGTATTCCTGCAGAGAAGGATAATACAGGGGGTATTCCTGCAGAGAAGGATAATACAGGGGGTATTCCTGCAGAGAAGGATAATACATGCGGTATTCCTGCAGAGAAGGATAATACAGGCGGTATTCCTGCAGAGAAGGATTATAGAGGGGGTATTCCTGCAGAGAAGGATAATACAGGCGGTATTCCTGCAGAGAAGGATAATGCAGGCGGTATTCCTGCAGAGAAGGATTATACAGGGGGTATTCCTGCAGAGAAGGATAATACAGGCGGTATTCCTGCAGAGAATGATAATACAGGGGGTATTCCTGCAGAGAATGATAATACAGGGGGTATTCCTGCAGAGAAGGATAATACAGGGGGTATTCCTGCAGAGAAGGATAATACAGGGCGTATTCCTGCAGAGAAGTATAATACAGGCGGTATTCCTGCAGAGAAGGATAATACAGGGGGTATTCCTGCAGAGAAGGATAATACAGGGGGTATTCCTGCAGAGAAGGATAATACAGGGGGTATTCCTGCAGAGAAGGATAATACAGGCGGTATTCCTGCAGAGAAGGATAATACAGGGGGTATTCCTGCAGAGAAGGATAATACAGGGGGTATTCCTGCAGAGAAGGATAATACATGGGGTATTCCGGCAGAGAAGGATAATACAGGGGGTATTCCGGCAGAGAAGGATAATACAGGGGGTATTCCTGCAGAGAAGGATAATACAGGCGGTATTCCTGCAGAAAAGGATAATACAGGGGGTATTCCTGCAGAGAAGGATAATACAGGGGGTATTCCTGCAGAGAAGGATAATACAGGGGGTATTCCTGCAGAGACGGATAATACAGGCGGTATTCCTGCAGAGAAGGATAATACCGGCGGTATTCCTGCAGAGAAGGATAATACAGGCGGTATTCCTGCAGAGAAGGATTATACAGGGGGTATTCCTGCAGAGAAGGATAATACAGGCGGTATTCCTGCAGAGAAGGATTATAGAGGGGGTATTCCTGCAGAGAAGGATAATACAGGCGGTATTCCTGCAGAGAAGGATAATGCAGGCGGTATTCCTGCAGAGAAGGATTATACAGGGGGTATTCCTGCAGAGAAGGATAACACAGGGGGTATTCCTGCAGAGAAGGATAATGCAGGCGGTATTCCTGCAGAGAAGGATAATACAGGGTGTATTCCTGCAGAGAAGGATAATACAGTGGGTATTCCTGCAGAGAAGGATAATACAGGGGGTATTCCTGCAGAGAAGGATAATACAGGGGGTATTCCTGCAGAGAAGGATAATAAAGGTGGTATTCCTGCAGAGAAGGATAATACAGGGGGTATTCCTGCAGAGAAGGATAATACAGGGGGTATTCCTGCAGAGAAGGATAATACAGGGGGTATTCCTGCAGAGAAGGATAATACAGGGGGTATTCCTGCAGAGAAGGATAATACAGGGGGTATTCCTGCAGAGAAGGATAATACAGGGGGTATTCCTGCAGAGAAGTATAATACAGGGGGTATTCCTGCAGAGAAGGTTAATACAGGGGGTATTCCTGCAGAGAAGGATAATACAGGGGGTATTCCTGCAGAGAAGGATAATACAGGGGGTATTCCTGCAGAGAAGGATAATACAGGGGGTATTCCTGCAGAGAAGGATAATACAGGGGGTATTCCTGCAGAGAAGGATAATACAGGGGGTATTCCTGCAGAGAAGGATAATACAGCGGGTATTCCTGCAGAGAAGGGTAATACAGGGGGTATTCCTGCAGAGAAGGATAATACAGGGGGTATTCCTGCAGAGAAGGGTAATACAGGGGGTATTCCTGCAGAGAAGGATAATACAGGGGGTATTCCTGTAGAGAAGGATAATACAGGGGGTATTCCTGCAGAGAAGGATAATACAGGGGGTATTCCTGCAGAGAAGGTTAATACAAGGGGTATTCCTGCAGAGAAGGATAATACAGGGGGTATTCCTGCAGAGAAGGATAATACAGGTGGTATTCCTGCAGAGAAGGATAATACAGGGGGTATTCCTGCAGAGAAGGATAATACAGGGGGTATTCCTGCAGAGAAGGATAACACAGGGGGTATTCCTGCAGAGAAGGATAACACAGGGGGTATTCCTGCAGAGAAGGATAACACAGGGGGTATTCCTGCAGAGAAGGATAATACAGGGGGTATTCCTGCAGAGAAGGATAATACAGGGGGTATTCCTGCAGAGAAGGATAATACAGGGGGTATTCCTGCAGAGAAGGATAATATTCCTGCAGAGAAGGATAATACAGGAGGTATTCCTGCAGAGAAGGATAATACAGGCGGTATTCCTGCAGAGAAGGATAATACAGGCGGTATTCCTGCAGAGAAGGATAATACAGGCGGTATTCATGCAGAGAAGGATAATACAGGCGGTATTCCTGCAGAGAAGGATAATACAGGGGGTATTCCTGCAGAGAAGGATAATACAGGGGGTATTCCTGCAGAGAAGGATAATACAGGGGGTATTCCTGCAGAGAAGGATAATACAGGGGGTATTCCTGCAGAGAAGGATAATACAGGGGGTATTCCTGCAGAGAAGGATAATACATGCGGTATTCCTGCAGAGAAGGATAATACAGGCGGTATTCCTGCAGAGAAGGATAATACATGGGGTATTCCGGCAGAGAAGGATAATACAGGGGGTATTCCGGCAGAGAAGGATAATACAGGGGGTATTCCTGCAGAGAAGGATAATACAGGCGGTATTCCTGCAGAAAAGGATAATACAGGGGGTATTCCTGCAGAGAAGGATAATACAGGGGGTATTCCTGCAGAGAAGGATAATACAGGGGGTATTCCTGCAGAGACGGATAATACAGGCGGTATTCCTGCAGAGAAGGATAATACCGGCGGTATTCCTGCAGAGAAGGATAATACAGGCGGTATTCCTGCAGAGAAGGATTATACAGGGGGTATTCCTGCAGAGAAGGATAATACAGGCGGTATTCCTGCAGAGAAGGATTATAGAGGGGGTATTCCTGCAGAGAAGGATAATACAGGCGGTATTCCTGCAGAGAATGATAATACAGGGGGTATTCCTGCAGAGAAGGATAATACAGGGGGTATTCCTGCAGAGAAGGATAATACAGGGCGTATTCCTGCAGAGAAGTATAATACAGGCGGTATTCCTGCAGAGAAGGATAATACAGGGGGTATTCCTGCAGAGAAGGATAATACAGGGGGTATTCCTGCAGAGAAGGATAATACAGGGGGTATTCCTGCAGAGAAGGATAATACAGGCGGTATTCCTGCAGAGAAGGATAATACAGGGGGTATTCCTGCAGAGAAGGATAATACAGGGGGTATTCCTGCAGAGAAGGATAATACATGGGGTATTCCGGCAGAGAAGGATAATACAGGGGGTATTCCGGCAGAGAAGGATAATACAGGGGGTATTCCTGCAGAGAAGGATAATACAGGCGGTATTCCTGCAGAAAAGGATAATACAGGGGGTATTCCTGCAGAGAAGGATAATACAGGGGGTATTCCTGCAGAGAAGGATAATACAGGGGGTATTCCTGCAGAGACGGATAATACAGGCGGTATTCCTGCAGAGAAGGATAATACCGGCGGTATTCCTGCAGAGAAGGATAATACAGGCGGTATTCCTGCAGAGAAGGATTATACAGGGGGTATTCCTGCAGAGAAGGATAATACAGGCGGTATTCCTGCAGAGAAGGATTATAGAGGGGGTATTCCTGCAGAGAAGGATAATACAGGCGGTATTCCTGCAGAGAAGGATAATGCAGGCGGTATTCCTGCAGAGAAGGATTATACAGGGGGTATTCCTGCAGAGAAGGATAACGCAGGGGGTATTCCTGCAGAGAAGGATAATGCAGGCGGTATTCCTGCAGAGAAGGATAATACAGGGTGTATTCCTGCAGAGAAGGATAATACAGTGGGTATTCCTGCAGAGAAGGATAATACAGGGGGTATTCCTGCAGAGAAGGATAATACAGGGGGTATTCCTGCAGAGAAGGATAATAAAGGTGGTATTCCTGCAGAGAAGGATAATACAGGGGGTATTCCTGCAGAGAAGGATAATACAGGTGGTATTCCTGCAGAGAAGGATAATACAGGGGGTATTCCTGCAGAGAAGGATAATACAGGGGGTATTCCTGCAGAGAAGGATAATACAGGGGGTATTCCTGCAGAGAAGGATAATACAGGGGGTATTCCTGCAGAGAAGGATAATACAGGGGGTATTCCTGCAGAGAAGGATAATACAGGGGGTATTCCTGCAGAGAAGGATAATACAGGGGGTATTCCTGCAGAGAAGGATAATACAGGGGGTATTCCTGCAGAGAAGGATAATACAGGGGGTATTCCTGCAGAGAAGGATAATACAGGGGGTATTCCTGCAGAGAAGGATAATACAGGGGGTATTCCTGCAGAGAAGGATAATACAGGGGGTATTCCTGCAGAGAAGGATAATACAGGGGGTATTCCTGCAGAGAAGGATAATACAGGGGGTATTCCTGCAGAGAAGGATAATACAGGGGGTATTCCTGCAGAGAAGGATAATACAGGGGGTATTCCTGCAGAGAAGGATAATACAGGGGGTATTCCTGCAGAGAAGTATAATACAGGGGGTATTCCTGCAGAGAAGGTTAATACAGGGGGTATTCCTGCAGAGAAGGATAATACAGGGGGTATTCCTGCAGAGAAGGATAATACAGGGGGTATTCCTGCAGAGAAGGATAATACAGGGGGTATTCCTGCAGAGAAGGATAATACAGGGGGTATTCCTGCAGAGAAGGATAATACAGGGGGTATTCCTGCAGAGAAGGATAATACAGGGGGTATTCCTGCAGAGAAGGATAATACAGCGGGTATTCCTGCAGAGAAGGGTAATACAGGGGGTATTCCTGCAGAGAAGGATAATACAGGGGGTATTCCTGCAGAGAAGGGTAATACAGGGGGTATTCCTGCAGAGAAGGATAATACAGGGGGTATTCCTGTAGAGAAGGATAATACAGGGGGTATTCCTGCAGAGAAGGATAATACAGGGGGTATTCCTGCAGAGAAGGTTAATACAAGGGGTATTCCTGCAGAGAAGGATAATACAGGGGGTATTCCTGCAGAGAAGGATAATACAGGTGGTATTCCTGCAGAGAAGGATAATACAGGGGGTATTCCTGCAGAGAAGGATAATACAGGGGGTATTCCTGCAGAGAAGGATAACACAGGGGGTATTCCTGCAGAGAAGGATAACACAGGGGGTATTCCTGCAGAGAAGGATAACACAGGGGGTATTCCTGCAGAGAAGGATAATACAGGGGGTATTCCTGCAGAGAAGGATAATACAGGGGGTATTCCTGCAGAGAAGGATAATACAGGGGGTATTCCTGCAGAGAAGGATAATATTCCTGCAGAGAAGGATAATACAGGAGGTATTCCTGCAGAGAAGGATAATACAGGCGGTATTCCTGCAGAGAAGGATAATACAGGGTGTATTCCTGCAGAGAAGGATAATACAGTGGGTATTCCTGCAGAGAAGGATAATACAGGGGGTATTCCTGCAGAGAAGGATAATACAGGGGGTATTCCTGCAGAGAAGGATAATAAAGGTGGTATTCCTGCAGAGAAGGATAATACAGGGGGTATTCCTGCAGAGAAGGATAATACAGGTGGTATTCCTGCAGAGAAGGATAATACAGGGGGTATTCCTGCAGAGAAGGATAATACAGGGGGTATTCCTGCAGAGAAGGATAATACAGGGGGTATTCCTGCAGAGAAGGATAATACAGGGGGTATTCCTGCAGAGAAGGATAATACAGGGTGTATTCCTGCAGAGAAGGATAATACAGGGCGTATTCCTGCAGAGAAGGATAATACAGGCGGTATTCCTGCAGAGAAGGATAATACAGGGGGTATTCCTGCAGAGAAGGATAATACAGGGGGTATTCCTGCAGAGAAGGATAATACAGGGGGTATTCCTGCAGAGAAGGATAATACAGGGTGTATTCCTGCAGAGAAGGATAATACAGGGGGTATTCCTGCAGAGAAGGATAATACAGGGGGTATTCCTGCAGAGAAGGATAATACAGGGGGTATTCCTGCAGAGAAGGATAATACAGGTGGTATTCCTGCAGAGAAGGATAATACATGGGGTATTCCTGCAGAGAAGGATAATACAGGGGGTATTCCTGAAGAGAAGGATAATACAGGGGGTATTCCTGCAGAGAAGGATAATACAGGCGGTATTCCTGCAGAGAAGGATAATACAGGTGGTATTCCTGCAGAGAAGGATAATACAGGGGGTATTCCTGCAGAGAAGGATAATACAGGTGGTATTCCTGCAGAGAAGGATAATACAGGGGGTATTCCTGCAGAGAAGGATAATACAGGGGGTATTCCTGCAGAGAAGGATAATACAGGGGGTATTCCTGCAGAGAAGGATAATACAGCGGGTATTCCTGCAGAGAAGGGTAATACAGGGGGTATTCCTGCAGAGAAGGATAATACAGGGGGTATTCCTGCAGAGAAGGGTAATACAGGGGGTATTCCTGCACAGAAGGGTAATACAGGGGGTATTCCTGCAGAGAAGGGTAATACAGGGGGTATTCCTGCAGAGAAGGGTAATACAGGGGGTATTCCTGCAGAGAAGGATAATACAGGGGGTATTCCTGCAGAGAAGGATAATACAGGGGGTATTCCTGCAGAGAAGGATAATACAGGGGGTATTCCTGCAGAGAAGGATAATACAGGGGGTATTCCTGCAGAGACGGATAATACAGGCGGTATTCCTGCAGAGAAGGATAATACCGGCGGTATTCCTGCAGAGAAGGATAATACAGGCGGTATTCCTGCAGAGAAGGATTATACAGGGCGTATTCCTGCAGAGAAGGATAATACAGGCGGTATTCCTGCAGAGAAGGATAATACAGGGGGTATTCCTGCAGAGAAGGATAATACAGGGGGTATTCCTGCAGAGAAGGATAATACAGGGGGTATTCCTGCAGAGAAGGATAATACAGGGTGTATTCCTGCAGAGAAGGATAATACAGGGGGTATTCCTGCAGAGAAGGATAATACAGGGGGTATTCCTGCAGAGAAGGATAATACAGGGGGTATTCCTGCAGAGAAGGATAATACAGGTGGTATTCCTGCAGAGAAGGATAATACATGGGGTATTCCTGCAGAGAAGGATAATACAGGGGGTATTCCTGAAGAGAAGGATAATACAGGGGGTATTCCTGCAGAGAAGGATAATACAGGCGGTATTCCTGCAGAGAAGGATAATACAGGCGGTATTCCTGCAGAGAAGGATAATACAGGGGGTATTCCTGCAGAGAAGGATAATACAGGTGGTATTCCTGCAGAGAAGGATAATACAGGGGGTATTCCTGCAGAGAAGGATAATACAGGGGGTATTCCTGCAGAGAAGGATAATACAGGGGGTATTCCTGCAGAGAAGGATAATACAGCGGGTATTCCTGCAGAGAAGGGTAATACAGGGGGTATTCCTGCAGAGAAGGATAATACAGGGGGTATTCCTGCAGAGAAGGGTAATACAGGGGGTATTCCTGCACAGAAGGGTAATACAGGGGGTATTCCTGCAGAGAAGGGTAATACAGGGGGTATTCCTGCAGAGAAGGGTAATACAGGGGGTATTCCTGCAGAGAAGGATAATACAGGGGGTATTCCTGCAGAGAAGGATAATACAGGGGGTATTCCTGCAGAGAAGGATAATACAGGGGGTATTCCTGCAGAGAAGGATAATACAGGGGGTATTCCTGCAGAGACGGATAATACAGGCGGTATTCCTGCAGAGAAGGATAATACCGGCGGTATTCCTGCAGAGAAGGATAATACAGGCGGTATTCCTGCAGAGAAGGATTATACAGGGGGTATTCCTGCAGAGAAGGATAATACAGGCGGTATTCCTGCAGAGAAGGATTATAGAGGGGGTATTCCTGCAGAGAAGGATAATACAGGCGGTATTCCTGCAGAGAAGGATAATGCAGGCGGTATTCCTGCAGAGAAGGATTATACAGGGGGTATTCCTGCAGAGAAGGATAACACAGGGGGTATTCCTGCAGAGAAGGATAATGCAGGCGGTATTCCTGCAGAGAAGGATAATACAGGGTGTATTCCTGCAGAGAAGGATAATACAGTGGGTATTCCTGCAGAGAAGGATAATACAGGGGGTATTCCTGCAGAGAAGGATAATACAGGGGGTATTCCTGCAGAGAAGGATAATAAAGGTGGTATTCCTGCAGAGAAGGATAATACAGGGGGTATTCCTGCAGAGAAGGATAATACAGGTGGTATTCCTGCAGAGAAGGATATACAGGGGGTATTCCTGCAGAGAAGGATAATACAGGGGGTATTCCTGCAGAGAAGGATAATACAGGGGGTATTCCTGCAGAGAAGGATAATACAGGGGGTATTCCTGCAGAGAAGGATAATACAGGGTGTATTCCTGCAGAGAAGGATAATACAGGGCGTATTCCTGCAGAGAAGGATAATACAGGCGGTATTCCTGCAGAGAAGGATAATGCAGGCGGTATTCCTGCAGAGAAGGATTATACAGGGGGTATTCCTGCAGAGAAGGATAACACAGGGGGTATTCCTGCAGAGAAGGATAATACAGGGGGTATTCCTGCAGAGAAGGATTATACAGGGGATGTTCCTGCAGAGAAGGATAATACAGGGGTTGTTCCTGCAGAGAAGGATAATACAGGGGGTATTCCTGCAGAGAAGGATAATACAGGGGGTATTTCTGCAGAGAAGGATAATACAGGGGGTATTCCTGCAGAGAAGGATACTACAGGGGGTATTCCTGCAGAGAAGGATAATACAGGGGGTATTCCTTCAGAGAAGGATAATACAGGGGGTATTCCTGCAGAGAAGGATAATACATAGGGTATTCCTGCAGAGAAGGATAATACGGGGTATTCCTGCAGAGAAGGATAATACAGGTGGTATTCCTGCAGAGAAGGATAATACAGGGGGTATTCCTGCAGAGAAGGGTAATACAGGGGGTATTCCTGCAGAGAAGGATAATACAGGGGGTATTCCTGTAGAGAAGGATAATACAGGGGGTATTCCTGCAGAGAAGGATAATACAGGGGGTATTCCTGCAGAGAAGGTTAATACAAGGGGTATTCCTGCAGAGAAGGATAATACAGGGGGTATTCCTGCAGAGAAGGATAATACAGGTGGTATTCCTGCAGAGAAGGATAATACAGGGGGTATTCCTGCAGAGAAGGATAATACAGGGGGTATTCCTGCAGAGAAGGATAACACAGGGGGTATTCCTGCAGAGAAGGATAACACAGGGGGTATTCCTGCAGAGAAGGATAACACAGGGGGTATTCCTGCAGAGAAGGATAATACAGGGGGTATTCCTGCAGAGAAGGATAATACAGGGGGTATTCCTGCAGAGAAGGATAATATTCCTGCAGAGAAGGATAATACAGGAGGTATTCCTGCAGAGAAGGATAATACAGGCGGTATTCCTGCAGAGAAGGATAATACAGGCGGTATTCCTGCAGAGAAGGATAATACAGGCGGTATTCATGCAGAGAAGGATAATACAGGCGGTATTCCTGCAGAGAAGGATAATACAGGGGGTATTCCTGCAGAGAAGGATAATACAGGGGGTATTCCTGCAGAGAAGGATAATACAGGGGGTATTCCTGCAGAGAAGGATAATACAGGGGGTATTCCTGCAGAGAAGGATAATACAGGGGGTATTCCTGCAGAGAAGGATAATACATGCGGTATTCCTGCAGAGAAGGATAATACAGGGGGTATTCCTGCAGAGAAGGATAATACATGCGGTATTCCTGCAGAGAAGGATAATACAGGGGGTATTCCTGCAGAGAAGGATAATACAGGCGGTATTCCTGCAGAGAAGGATAATACAGGCGGTATTCCTGCAGAGAAGGATAATACAGGCGGTATTCCTGCAGAGAATGATAATACATGTGGTATTCCTGCAGAGAAGGATAATACAGGCGGTATTCCTGCAGAGAAGGATAATACAGGGGGTATTCCTGCAGAGAAGGATAATACAGGTGGAATTCCTGCAGAGAAGGATAATACAGGCGGTATTCCTGCAGAGAAGGATAATACAGGGGGTATTCCTGCAGAGAATGATAATACAGAGGGTATTCCTGCAGAGAAGGATAATACAGGGGGTATTCCTGCAGAGAAGGATAATACAGGGCGTATTCCTGCAGAGAAGTATAATACAGGCGGTATTCCTGCAGAGAAGGATAATACAGGGGGTATTCCTGCAGAGAAGGATAATACATGCGGTATTCCTGCAGAGAAGGATAATACAGGGGGTATTCCTGCAGAGAAGGATAATACAGGCGGTATTCCTGCAGAGAAGGATAATACAGGCGGTATTCCTGCAGAGAAGGATAATACAGGCGGTATTCCTGCAGAGAATGATAATACATGTGGTATTCCTGCAGAGAAGGATAATACAGGCGGTATTCCTGCAGAGAAGGATAATACAGGGGGTATTCCTGCAGAGAAGGATAATACAGGTGGAATTCCTGCAGAGAAGGATAATACAGGCGGTATTCCTGCAGAGAAGGATAATACAGGGGGTATTCCTGCAGAGAATGATAATACAGGGGGTATTCCTGCAGAGAAGGATAATACAGGGGGTATTCCTGCAGAGAAGGATAATACAGGGCGTATTCCTGCAGAGAAGTATAATACAGGCGGTATTCCTGCAGAGAAGGATAATACAGGGGGTATTCCTGCAGAGAAGGATAATACAGGGGGTATTCCTGCAGAGAAGGATAATACAGGGGGTATTCCTGCAGAGAAGGATAATACAGGCGGTATTCCTGCAGAGAAGGATAATACAGGGGGTATTCCTGCAGAGAAGGATAATACAGGGGGTATTCCTGCAGAGAAGGATAATACATGGGGTATTCCGGCAGAGAAGGATAATACAGGGGGTATTCCGGCAGAGAAGGATAATACAGGGGGTATTCCTGCAGAGAAGGATAATACAGGCGGTATTCCTGCAGAGAAGGATAATACAGGGGGTATTCCTGCAGAGAAGGATAATACAGGGGGTATTCCTGCAGAGAAGGATAATACAGGGGTTATTCCTGCAGAGACGGATAATACAGGCGGTATTCCTGCAGAGAAGGATAATACCGGCGGTATTCCTGCAGAGAAGGATAATACAGGCGGTATTCCTGCAGAGAAGGATTATACAGGGGGTATTCCTGCAGAGAAGGATAATACAGGCGGTATTCCTGCAGAGAAGGATTATAGAGGGGGTATTCCTGCAGAGAAGGATAATACAGGCGGTATTCCTGCAGAGAAGGATAATGCAGGCGGTATTCCTGCAGAGAAGGATTATACAGGGGGTATTCCTGCAGAGAAGGATAACACAGGGGGTATTCCTGCAGAGAAGGATAATGCAGGCGGTATTCCTGCAGAGAAGGATAATACAGGGTGTATTCCTGCAGAGAAGGATAATACAGTGGGTATTCCTGCAGAGAAGGATAATACAGGGGGTATTCCTGCAGAGAAGGATAATACAGGGGGTATTCCTGCAGAGAAGGATAATAAAGGTGGTATTCCTGCAGAGAAGGATAATACAGGGGGTATTCCTGCAGAGAAGGATAATACAGGTGGTATTCCTGCAGAGAAGGATAATACAGGGGGTATTCCTGCAGAGAAGGATAATACAGGGGGTATTCCTGCAGAGAAGGATAATACAGGGGGTATTCCTGCAGAGAAGGATAATACAGGGGGTATTCCTGCAGAGAAGGATAATACAGGGTGTATTCCTGCAGAGAAGGATAATACAGGGCGTATTCCTGCAGAGAAGGATAATACAGGCGGTATTCCTGCAGAGAAGGATAATACAGGGGGTATTCCTGCAGAGAAGGATAATACAGGGGGTATTCCTGCAGAGAAGGATAATACAGGGGGTATTCCTGCAGAGAAGGATAATACAGGGTGTATTCCTGCAGAGAAGGATAATACAGGGGGTATTCCTGCAGAGAAGGATAATACAGGGGGTATTCCTGCAGAGAAGGATAATACAGGGGGTATTCCTGCAGAGAAGGATAATACAGGTGGTATTCCTGCAGAGAAGGATAATACAGGGGGTATTCCTGCAGAGAAGGATAATACAGGGGGTATTCCTGCAGAGAAGGATAATACAGGGGGTATTCCTGCAGAGAAGGATAATACAGGGGGTATTCCTGCAGAGAAGGATAATACAGGCGGTATTCCTGCAGAGAAGGATAATACAGGGGGTATTCCTGCAGAGAAGGATAATACAGGGGGTATTCCTGCAGAGAAGGATAATACATGGGGTATTCCGGCAGAAAAGGATAATACAGGGGGTATTCCGGCAGAGAAGGATAATACAGGGGGTATTCCTGCAGAGAAGGATAATACAGGCGGTATTCCTGCAGAGAAGGATAATACAGGGGGTATTCCTGCAGAGAAGGATAATACAGGGGGTATTCCTGCAGAGAAGGATAATACAGGGGTTATTCCTGCAGAGACGGATAATACAGGCGGTATTCCTGCAGAGAAGGATAATACCGGCGGTATTCCTGCAGAGAAGGATAATACAGGCGGTATTCCTGCAGAGAAGGATTATACAGGGGGTATTCCTGCAGAGAAGGATAATACAGGCGGTATTCCTGCAGAGAAGGATTATAGAGGGGGTATTCCTGCAGAGAAGGATAATACAGGCGGTATTCCTGCAGAGAAGGATAATGCAGGCGGTATTCCTGCAGAGAAGGATTATACAGGGGGTATTCCTGCAGAGAAGGATAACACAGGGGGTATTCCTGCAGAGAAGGATAATGCAGGCGGTATTCCTGCAGAGAAGGATAATACAGGGTGTATTCCTGCAGAGAAGGATAATACAGTGGGTATTCCTGCAGAGAAGGATAATACAGGGGGTATTCCTGCAGAGAAGGATAATACAGGGGGTATTCCTGCAGAGAAGGATAATAAAGGTGGTATTCCTGCAGAGAAGGATAATACAGGGGGTATTCCTGCAGAGAAGGATAATACAGGTGGTATTCCTGCAGAGAAGGATAATACAGGGGGTATTCCTGCAGAGAAGGATAATACAGGGGGTATTCCTGCAGAGAAGGATAATACAGGGGGTATTCCTGCAGAGAAGGATAATACAGGGGGTATTCCTGCAGAGAAGGATAATACAGGGTGTATTCCTGCAGAGAAGGATAATACAGGGCGTATTCCTGCAGAGAAGGATAATACAGGCGGTATTCCTGCAGAGAAGGATAATACAGGGGGTATTCCTGCAGAGAAGGATAATACAGGGGGTATTCCTGCAGAGAAGGATAATACAGGGGGTATTCCTGCAGAGAAGGATAATACAGGGTGTATTCCTGCAGAGAAGGATAATACAGGGGGTATTCCTGCAGAGAAGGATAATACAGGGGGTATTCCTGCAGAGAAGGATAATACAGGGGGTATTCCTGCAGAGAAGGATAATACAGGTGGTATTCCTGCAGAGAAGGATAATACAGGGGGTATTCCTGCAGAGAAGGATAATACAGGGGGTATTCCTGAAGAGAAGGATAATACAGGGGGTATTCCTGCAGAGAAGGATAATACAGGCGGTATTCCTGCAGAGAAGGATAATACAGGTGGTATTCCTGCAGAGAAGGATAATACAGGGGGTATTCCTGCAGAGAAGGATAATACAGGTGGTATTCCTGCAGAGAAGGATAATACAGGGGGTATTCCTGCAGAGAAGGATAATACAGGGGGTATTCCTGCAGAGAAGGATAATACAGGGGGTATTCCTGCAGAGAAGGATAATACAGGCGGTGTTCCTGCAGAGAAGGATAATACAGGGGGTGTTCCTGCAGAGAAGGATAATACAGGGGGTATTCCTGCAGAGAAGGATAATACAGGGGGTATTCCTGCAGAGAAGGATAATACAGGGGGTATTCCTGCAGAGAAGGATAATACAGGGGGTATTCCTGCAGAGAAGGATAATACAGGGGGTATTCCTGCAGAGAAGGATAATACAGGGGGTATTCCTGCAGAGAAGGATGATACAGGGTGTATTCCTGCAGAGAAGGATAATACAGGGGGTATTCCTGCAGAGAAGGATGATACAGGGTGTATTCCTGCAGAGAAGGATAATACAGGGGGTATTCCTGCAGAGAAGGATAATACAGGGGGTATTCCTGCAGAGAAGGATAATACAGGGGGTATTCCTGCAGAGAAGGATAATACAGGGTGTATTCCTGCAGAGAAGGATAATACAGGGGGTATTCCTGCAGAGAAGGATAATACAGGGGGTATTCCTGCAGAGAAGGATAATACAGGGGGTATTCCTGCAGAGAAGGATAATACAGGTGGTATTCCTGCAGAGAAGGATAATACAGGGGGTATTCCTGCAGAGAAGGATAATACAGGGGGTAATCCTGCAGAGAAGGATAATACAGGGGGTATTCCTGCAGAGAAGGATAATACAGGGGGTATTCCTGCAGAGAAGGATAATACAGGGGGTATTCCTGCAGAGAAGGATAATACAGGGGGTATTCCTGCAGAGAAGGATAATACAGGGGGTATTCCTGCAGAGAAGGATAATACAGGGGGTATTCTTGCAGAGAAGGATAATACAGGGGGTATTCCTGCAGAGAAGGATAATACAGGGGGTATTCCTGCAGAGAAGGGTAATACAGGGGGTATTCCTGCAGAGAAGGGTAATACAGGGGGTAATCCTGCAGAGAAGGATAATACAGGGGGTATTCCTGCAGAGAAGGATAATACAGGGGGTATTCCTGCAGAGAAGGGTAATACAGGGGGTATTCCTGCAGAGAAGGGTAATACAGGGGGTATTCCTGCAGAGAAGGATAATACAGGGGGTATTCCTGCAGAGAATGATAATACAGAGGGTATTCCTGCAGAGAAGGATAATACAGGGGGTATTCCTGCAGAGAAGGATAATACAGGGCGTATTCCTGCAGAGAAGTATAATACAGGCGGTATTCCTGCAGAGAAGGATAATACAGGGGGTATTCCTGCAGAGAAGGATAATACATGCGGTATTCCTGCAGAGAAGGATAATACAGGGGGTATTCCTGCAGAGAAGGATAATACAGGCGGTATTCCTGCAGAGAAGGATAATACAGGCGGTATTCCTGCAGAGAAGGATAATACAGGCGGTATTCCTGCAGAGAATGATAATACATGTGGTATTCCTGCAGAGAAGGATAATACAGGCGGTATTCCTGCAGAGAAGGATAATACAGGGGGTATTCCTGCAGAGAAGGATAATACAGGTGGAATTCCTGCAGAGAAGGATAATACAGGCGGTATTCCTGCAGAGAAGGATAATACAGGGGGTATTCCTGCAGAGAATGATAATACAGGGGGTATTCCTGCAGAGAAGGATAATACAGGGGGTATTCCTGCAGAGAAGGATAATACAGGGCGTATTCCTGCAGAGAAGTATAATACAGGCGGTATTCCTGCAGAGAAGGATAATACAGGGGGTATTCCTGCAGAGAAGGGTAATACAGGGGGTATTCCTGCAGAGAAGGGTAATACAGGGGGTATTCCTGCAGAGAAGGGTAATACAGGGGGTATTCCTGCAGAGAAGGATAATACAGGCGGTATTCCTGCAGAAAAGGATAATACAGGGGGTATTCCTGCAGAGAAGGATAATACAGGGGGTATTCCTGCAGAGAATGATAATACAGAGGGTATTCCTGCAGAGAAGGATAATACAGGGGGTATTCCTGCAGAGAAGGATAATACAGGGCGTATTCCTGCAGAGAAGTATAATACAGGCGGTATTCCTGCAGAGAAGGATAATACAGGGGGTATTCCTGCAGAGAAGGATAATACATGCGGTATTCCTGCAGAGAAGGATAATACAGGGGGTATTCCTGCAGAGAAGGATAATACAGGCGGTATTCCTGCAGAGAAGGATAATACAGGCGGTATTCCTGCAGAGAAGGATAATACAGGCGGTATTCCTGCAGAGAATGATAATACATGTGGTATTCCTGCAGAGAAGGATAATACAGGCGGTATTCCTGCAGAGAAGGATAATACAGGGGGTATTCCTGCAGAGAAGGATAATACAGGTGGAATTCCTGCAGAGAAGGATAATACAGGCGGTATTCCTGCAGAGAAGGATAATACAGGGGGTATTCCTGCAGAGAAGGATAATACAGGGGGTATTCCTGCAGAGAAGGATAATACAGGGGTTATTCCTGCAGAGACGGATAATACAGGCGGTATTCCTGCAGAGAAGGATAATACCGGCGGTATTCCTGCAGAGAAGGATAATACAGGCGGTATTCCTGCAGAGAAGGATTATACAGGGGGTATTCCTGCAGAGAAGGATAATACAGGCGGTATTCCTGCAGAGAAGGATTATAGAGGGGGTATTCCTGCAGAGAAGGATAATACAGGCGGTATTCCTGCAGAGAAGGATTATACAGGGGGTATTCCTGCAGAGAAGGATAATACAGGCGGTATTCCTGCAGAGAAGGATTATAGAGGGGGTATTCCTGCAGAGAAGGATAATACAGGCGGTATTCCTGCAGAGAAGGATAATGCAGGCGGTATTCCTGCAGAGAAGGATTATACAGGGGGTATTCCTGCAGAGAAGGATAACACAGGGGGTATTCCTGCAGAGAAGGATAATGCAGGCGGTATTCCTGCAGAGAAGGATAATACAGGGTGTATTCCTGCAGAGAAGGATAATACAGTGGGTATTCCTGCAGAGAAGGATAATACAGGGGGTATTCCTGCAGAGAAGGATAATACAGGGGGTATTCCTGCAGAGAAGGATAATACAGGCGGTATTCCTGCAGAGAAGGATAATACAGGCGGTATTCCTGCAGAGAATGATAATACATGTGGTATTCCTGCAGAGAAGGATAATACAGGCGGTATTCCTGCAGAGAAGGATAATACAGGGGGTATTCCTGCAGAGAAGGATAATACAGGTGGAATTCCTGCAGAGAAGGATAATACAGGCGGTATTCCTGCAGAGAAGGATAATACAGGGGGTATTCCTGCAGAGAATGATAATACAGGGGGTATTCCTGCAGAGAAGGATAATACAGGGGGTATTCCTGCAGAGAAGGATAATACAGGGCGTATTCCTGCAGAGAAGTATAATACAGGCGGTATTCCTGCAGAGAAGGATAATACAGGGGGTATTCCTGCAGAGAAGGATAATACAGGGGGTATTCCTGCAGAGAAGGATAATACAGGGGGTATTCCTGCAGAGAAGGATAATACAGGCGGTATTCCTGCAGAGAAGGATAATACAGGGGGTATTCCTGCAGAGAAGGATAATACAGGGGGTATTCCTGCAGAGAAGGATAATACATGGGGTATTCCGGCAGAGAAGGATAATACAGGGGGTATTCCGGCAGAGAAGGATAATACAGGGGGTATTCCTGCAGAGAAGGATAATACAGGCGGTATTCCTGCAGTGAAGGATAATACAGGGGGTATTCCTGCAGAGAAGGATAATACAGGGGGTATTCCTGCAGAGAAGGATAATACAGGGGTTATTCCTGCAGAGACGGATAATACAGGCGGTATTCCTGCAGAGAAGGATAATACCGGCGGTATTCCTGCAGAGAAGGATAATACAGGCGGTATTCCTGCAGAGAAGGATTATACAGGGGGTATTCCTGCAGAGAAGGATAATACAGGCGGTATTCCTGCAGAGAAGGATTATAGAGGGGGTATTCCTGCAGAGAAGGATAATACAGGCGGTATTCCTGCAGAGAAGGATAATGCAGGCGGTATTCCTGCAGAGAAGGATTATACAGGGGGTATTCCTGCAGAGAATGATAATACAGGGGGTATTCCTGCAGAGAAGGATAATACAGGGGGTATTCCTGCAGAGAAGGATAATACAGGGCGTATTCCTGCAGAGAAGTATAATACAGGCGGTATTCCTGCAGAGAAGGATAATACAGGGGGTATTCCTGCAGAGAAGGATAATACAGGGGGTATTCCTGCAGAGAAGGATAATACAGGGGGTATTCCTGCAGAGAAGGATAATACAGGCGGTATTCCTGCAGAGAAGGATAATACAGGGGGTATTCCTGCAGAGAAGGATAATACAGGGGGTATTCCTGCAGAGAAGGATAATACATGGGGTATTCCGGCAGAGAAGGATAATACAGGGGGTATTCCGGCAGAGAAGGATAATACAGGGGGTATTCCTGCAGAGAAGGATAATACAGGCGGTATTCCTGCAGAGAAGGATAATACAGGGGGTATTCCTGCAGAGAAGGATAATACAGGGGGTATTCCTGCAGAGAAGGATAATACAGGGGTTATTCCTGCAGAGACGGATAATACAGGCGGTATTCCTGCAGAGAAGGATAATACCGGCGGTATTCCTGCAGAGAAGGATAATACAGGCGGTATTCCTGCAGAGAAGGATTATACAGGGGGTATTCCTGCAGAGAAGGATAATACAGGCGGTATTCCTGCAGAGAAGGATTATAGAGGGGGTATTCCTGCAGAGAAGGATAATACAGGCGGTATTCCTGCAGAGAAGGATAATGCAGGCGGTATTCCTGCAGAGAAGGATTATACAGGGGGTATTCCTGCAGAGAAGGATAACACAGGGGGTATTCCTGCAGAGAAGGATAATGCAGGCGGTATTCCTGCAGAGAAGGATAATACAGGGTGTATTCCTGCAGAGAAGGATAATACAGTGGGTATTCCTGCAGAGAAGGATAATACAGGGGGTATTCCTGCAGAGAAGGATAATACAGGGGGTATTCCTGCAGAGAAGGATAATAAAGGTGGTATTCCTGCAGAGAAGGATAATACAGGGGGTATTCCTGCAGAGAAGGATAATACAGGTGGTATTCCTGCAGAGAAGGATAATACAGGGGGTATTCCTGCAGAGAAGGATAATACAGGGGGTATTCCTGCAGAGAAGGATAATACAGGGGGTATTCCTGCAGAGAAGGATAATACAGGGGGTATTCCTGCAGAGAAGGATAATACAGGGTGTATTCCTGCAGAGAAGGATAATACAGGGCGTATTCCTGCAGAGAAGGATAATACAGGCGGTATTCCTGCAGAGAAGGATAATACAGGGGGTATTCCTGCAGAGAAGGATAATACAGGGGGTATTCCTGCAGAGAAGGATAATACAGGGGGTATTCCTGCAGAGAAGGATAATACAGGGTGTATTCCTGCAGAGAAGGATAATACAGGGGGTATTCCTGCAGAGAAGGATAATACAGGGGGTATTCCTGCAGAGAAGGATAATACAGGGGGTATTCCTGCAGAGAAGGATAATACAGGTGGTATTCCTGCAGAGAAGGATAATACAGGGGGTATTCCTGCAGAGAAGGATAATACAGGGGGTATTCCTGCAGAGAAGGATAATACAGGGGGTATTCCTGCAGAGAAGGATAATACAGGGGGTATTCCTGCAGAGAAGGATAATACAGGCGGTATTCCTGCAGAGAAGGATAATACAGGGGGTATTCCTGCAGAGAAGGATAATACAGGGGGTATTCCTGCAGAGAAGGATAATACATGGGGTATTCCGGCAGAGAAGGATAATACAGGCGGTATTCCTGCAGAGAAGGATAATACAGGGGGTATTCCTGCAGAGAAGGATAATACATGCGGTATTCCTGCAGAGAAGGATAATACAGGGGGTATTCCTGCAGAGAAGGATAATACAGGCGGTATTCCTGCAGAGAAGGATAATACAGGGGGTATTCCTGCAGAGAAGGATAATACAGGGGGTATTCCTGCAGAGAAGGATAATACAGGGGGTATTCCTGCAGAGAAGGATAATACAGGCGGTATTCCTGCAGAGAAGGATAATACAGGGGGTATTCCTGCAGAGAAGGATAATACAGGGGGTATTCCTGCAGAGAAGGATAATACATGGGGTATTCCGGCAGAGAAGGATAATACAGGGGGTATTCCGGCAGAGAAGGATAATACAGGGGGTATTCCTGCAGAGAAGGATAATACAGGCGGTATTCCTGCAGAGAAGGATAATACAGGGGGTATTCCTGCAGAGAAGGATAATACAGGGGGTATTCCTGCAGAGAAGGATAATACAGGGGTTATTCCTGCAGAGACGGATAATACAGGCGGTATTCCTGCAGAGAAGGATAATACCGGCGGTATTCCTGCAGAGAAGGATAATACAGGCGGTATTCCTGCAGAGAAGGATTATACAGGGGGTATTCCTGCAGAGAAGGATAATACAGGCGGTATTCCTGCAGAGAAGGATTATAGAGGGGGTATTCCTGCAGAGAAGGATAATACAGGCGGTATTCCTGCAGAGAAGGATAATGCAGGCGGTATTCCTGCAGAGAAGGATTATACAGGGGGTATTCCTGCAGAGAAGGATAACACAGGGGGTATTCCTGCAGAGAAGGATAATGCAGGCGGTATTCCTGCAGAGAAGGATAATACAGGGTGTATTCCTGCAGAGAAGGATAATACAGTGGGTATTCCTGCAGAGAAGGATAATACAGGGGGTATTCCTGCAGAGAAGGATAATACAGGGGGTATTCCTGCAGAGAAGGATAATAAAGGTGGTATTCCTGCAGAGAAGGATAATACAGGGGGTATTCCTGCAGAGAAGGATAATACAGGTGGTATTCCTGCAGAGAAGGATAATACAGGGGGTATTCCTGCAGAGAAGGATAATACAGGGGGTATTCCTGCAGAGAAGGATAATACAGGGGGTATTCCTGCAGAGAAGGATAATACAGGGGGTATTCCTGCAGAGAAGGATAATACAGGGTGTATTCCTGCAGAGAAGGATAATACAGGGCGTATTCCTGCAGAGAAGGATAATACAGGCGGTATTCCTGCAGAGAAGGATAATACAGGGGGTATTCCTGCAGAGAAGGATAATACAGGGGGTATTCCTGCAGAGAAGGATAATACAGGGGGTATTCCTGCAGAGAAGGATAATACAGGGTGTATTCCTGCAGAGAAGGATAATACAGGGGGTATTCCTGCAGAGAAGGATAATACAGGGGGTATTCCTGCAGAGAAGGATAATACAGGGGGTATTCCTGCAGAGAAGGATAATACAGGTGGTATTCCTGCAGAGAAGGATAATACAGGGGGTATTCCTGCAGAGAAGGATAATACAGGGGGTATTCCTGCAGAGAAGGATAATACAGGGGGTATTCCTGCAGAGAAGGATAATACAGGGGGTATTCCTGCAGAGAAGGATAATACAGGCGGTATTCCTGCAGAGAAGGATAATACAGGGGGTATTCCTGCAGAGAAGGATAATACAGGGGGTATTCCTGCAGAGAAGGATAATACATGGGGTATTCCGGCAGAGAAGGATAATACAGGGGGTATTCCGGCAGAGAAGGATAATACAGGGGGTATTCCTGCAGAGAAGGATAATACAGGCGGTATTCCTGCAGAGAAGGATAATACAGGGGGTATTCCTGCAGAGAAGGATAATACAGGGGGTATTCCTGCAGAGAAGGATAATACAGGGGTTATTCCTGCAGAGACGGATAATACAGGCGGTATTCCTGCAGAGAAGGATAATACCGGCGGTATTCCTGCAGAGAAGGATAATACAGGCGGTATTCCTGCAGAGAAGGATTATACAGGGGGTATTCCTGCAGAGAAGGATAATACAGGCGGTATTCCTGCAGAGAAGGATTATAGAGGGGGTATTCCTGCAGAGAAGGATAATACAGGCGGTATTCCTGCAGAGAAGGATAATGCAGGCGGTATTCCTGCAGAGAAGGATTATACAGGGGGTATTCCTGCAGAGAAGGATAACACAGGGGGTATTCCTGCAGAGAAGGATAATGCAGGCGGTATTCCTGCAGAGAAGGATAATACAGGGTGTATTCCTGCAGAGAAGGATAATACAGTGGGTATTCCTGCAGAGAAGGATAATACAGGCGGTATTCCTGCAGAGAAGGATAATACAGGGGGTATTCCTGCAGAGAAGGATAATACAGGTGGAATTCCTGCAGAGAAGGATAATACAGGCGGTATTCCTGCAGAGAAGGATAATACAGGGGGTATTCCTGCAGAGAAGGATAATACAGGGGGTATTCCTGCAGAGAAGGATAATACAGGGGTTATTCCTGCAGAGACGGATAATACAGGCGGTATTCCTGCAGAGAAGGATAATGCAGGCGGTATTCCTGCAGAGAAGGATTATACAGGGGGTATTCCTGCAGAGAAGGATAACACAGGGGGTATTCCTGCAGAGAAGGATAATGCAGGCGGTATTCCTGCAGAGAAGGATAATACAGGGTGTATTCCTGCAGAGAAGGATAATACAGTGGGTATTCCTGCAGAGAAGGATAATACAGGGGGTATTCCTGCAGAGAAGGATAATACAGGGGGTATTCCTGCAGAGAAGGATAATAAAGGTGGTATTCCTGCAGAGAAGGATAATACAGGGGGTATTCCTGCAGAGAAGGATAATACAGGTGGTATTCCTGCAGAGAAGGATAATACAGGGGGTATTCCTGCAGAGAAGGATAATACAGGGGGTATTCCTGCAGAGAAGGATAATACAGGGGGTATTCCTGCAGAGAAGGATAATACAGGGGGTATTCCTGCAGAGAAGGATAATACAGGGTGTATTCCTGCAGAGAAGGATAATACAGGGCGTATTCCTGCAGAGAAGGATAATACAGGCGGTATTCCTGCAGAGAAGGATAATACAGGGGGTATTCCTGCAGAGAAGGATAATACAGGGGGTATTCCTGCAGAGAAGGATAATACAGGGGGTATTCCTGCAGAGAAGGATAATACAGGGTGTATTCCTGCAGAGAAGGATAATACAGGGGGTATTCCTGCAGAGAAGGATAATACAGGGGGTATTCCTGCAGAGAAGGATAATACAGGGGGTATTCCTGCAGAGAAGGATAATACAGGTGGTATTCCTGCAGAGAAGGATAATACAGGGGGTATTCCTGCAGAGAAGGATAATACAGGGGGTATTCCTGAAGAGAAGGATAATACAGGGGGTATTCCTGCAGAGAAGGATAATACAGGCGGTATTCCTGCAGAGAAGGATAATACAGGTGGTATTCCTGCAGAGAAGGATAATACAGGGGGTATTCCTGCAGAGAAGGATAATACAGGTGGTATTCCTGCAGAGAAGGATAATACAGGGGGTATTCCTGCAGAGAAGGATAATACAGGCGGTATTCCTGCAGAGAAGGATAATACAGGGGGTATTCCTGCAGAGAAGGATAATACAGGGGGTATTCCTGCAGAGAAGGGTAATACAGGGGGTATTCCTGCAGAGAAGGATAATACAGGCGGTATTCCTGCAGAAAAGGATAATACAGGGGGTATTCCTGCAGAGAAGGATAATACAGGGGGTATTCCTGCAGAGAATGATAATACAGAGGGTATTCCTGCAGAGAAGGATAATACAGGGGGTATTCCTGCAGAGAAGGATAATACAGGGCGTATTCCTGCAGAGAAGTATAATACAGGCGGTATTCCTGCAGAGAAGGATAATACAGGGGGTATTCCTGCAGAGAAGGATAATACATGCGGTATTCCTGCAGAGAAGGATAATACAGGGGGTATTCCTGCAGAGAAGGATAATACAGGCGGTATTCCTGCAGAGAAGGATAATACAGGCGGTATTCCTGCAGAGAAGGATAATACAGGCGGTATTCCTGCAGAGAATGATAATACATGTGGTATTCCTGCAGAGAAGGATAATACAGGCGGTATTCCTGCAGAGAAGGATAATACAGGGGGTATTCCTGCAGAGAAGGATAATACAGGTGGAATTCCTGCAGAGAAGGATAATACAGGCGGTATTCCTGCAGAGAAGGATAATACAGGGGGTATTCCTGCAGAGAAGGATAATACAGGGGGTATTCCTGCAGAGAAGGATAATACAGGGGTTATTCCTGCAGAGACGGATAATACAGGCGGTATTCCTGCAGAGAAGGATAATACCGGCGGTATTCCTGCAGAGAAGGATAATACAGGCGGTATTCCTGCAGAGAAGGATTATACAGGGGGTATTCCTGCAGAGAAGGATAATACAGGCGGTATTCCTGCAGAGAAGGATTATAGAGGGGGTATTCCTGCAGAGAAGGATAATACAGGCGGTATTCCTGCAGAGAAGGATAATGCAGGCGGTATTCCTGCAGAGAAGGATTATACAGGGGGTATTCCTGCAGAGAAGGATAACACAGGGGGTATTCCTGCAGAGAAGGATAATGCAGGCGGTATTCCTGCAGAGAAGGATAATACAGGGTGTATTCCTGCAGAGAAGGATAATACAGTGGGTATTCCTGCAGAGAAGGATAATACAGGGGGTATTCCTGCAGAGAAGGATAATACAGGGGGTATTCCTGCAGAGAAGGATAATAAAGGTGGTATTCCTGCAGAGAAGGATAATACAGGGGGTATTCCTGCAGAGAAGGATAATACAGGTGGTATTCCTGCAGAGAAGGATAATACAGGGGGTATTCCTGCAGAGAAGGATAATACAGGGGGTATTCCTGCAGAGAAGGATAATACAGGGGGTATTCCTGCAGAGAAGGATAATACAGGGGGTATTCCTGCAGAGAAGGATAATACAGGGTGTATTCCTGCAGAGAAGGATAATACAGGGCGTATTCCTGCAGAGAAGGATAATACAGGCGGTATTCCTGCAGAGAAGGATAATACAGGGGGTATTCCTGCAGAGAAGGATAATACAGGGGGTATTCCTGCAGAGAAGGATAATACAGGGGGTATTCCTGCAGAGAAGGATAATACAGGGTGTATTCCTGCAGAGAAGGATAATACAGGGGGTATTCCTGCAGAGAAGGATAATACAGGGGGTATTCCTGCAGAGAAGGATAATACAGGGGGTATTCCTGCAGAGAAGGATAATACAGGTGGTATTCCTGCAGAGAAGGATAATACAGGGGGTATTCCTGCAGAGAAGGATAATACAGGGGGTATTCCTGAAGAGAAGGATAATACAGGGGGTATTCCTGCAGAGAAGGATAATACAGGCGGTATTCCTGCAGAGAAGGATAATACAGGCGGTATTCCTGCAGAGAAGGATAATACAGGGGGTATTCCTGCAGAGAAGGATAATACAGGTGGTATTCCTGCAGAGAAGGATAATACAGGGGGTATTCCTGCAGAGAAGGATAATACAGGGGGTATTCCTGCAGAGAAGGATAATACAGGGGGTATTCCTGCAGAGAAGGATAATACAGGCGGTGTTCCTGCAGAGAAGGATAATACAGGGGGTATTCCTGCAGAGAAGGATAATACAGGGGGTATTCCTGCAGAGAAGGATAATACAGGGGGTATTCCTGCAGAGAAGGATAATACAGGGGGTATTCCTGCAGAGAAGGATAATACAGGGGGTATTCCTGCAGAGAAGGATAATACAGGGGGTATTCCTGCAGAGAAGGATAATACAGGGGGTATTCCTGCAGAGAAGGATGATACAGGGTGTATTCCTGCAGAGAAGGATAATACAGGGGGTATTCCTGCAGAGAAGGATAATACGGGGTATTCCTGCAGAGAAGGATAATACAGGGGGTATTCCTGCAGAGAAGGATAATACATGCGGTATTCCTGCAGAGAAGGATAATACAGGGGGTATTCCTGCAGAGAAGGATAATACAGGCGGTATTCCTGCAGAGAAGGATAATACAGGGGCTATTCCTGCAGAGAAGGATAATACAGGCGGTATTCCTGCAGAGAAGGATAATACAGGCGGTATTCCTGCAGAGAAGGATAATACAGGCGGTATTCCTGCAGAGAAGGATAATACAGGGGGTATTCCTGCAGAGAAGGATAATACAGGTGGAATTCCTGCAGAGAAGGATAATACAGGCGGTATTCCTGCAGAGAAGGATAATACAGGGGGTATTCCTGCAGAGAAGGATAATACAGGTGGAATTCCTGCAGAGAAGGATAATACAGGCGGTATTCCTGCAGAGAAGGATAATACAGGGGGTATTCCTGCAGAGAAGGATAATACAGGGGGTATTCCTGCAGAGAAGGATAATACAGGGGGTATTCCTGCAGAGAAGGATAATACAGGGGGTATTCCTGCAGAGAAGGATAATACAGGGGGTATTCCTGCAGAGAAGGATAATACAGGGGGTATTCCTGCAGAGAAGGATAATACAGGGGGTATTCCTGCAGAGAAGGATAATACAGGGGGTATTCCTGCAGAGAAGGATAATACAGGGGGTATTCCTGCAGAGAAGGATAATACAGGGGGTATTCCTGCAGAGAAGGATAATACAGGGGGTATTCCTGCAGAGAAGGATAATACAGGGGGTATTCCTGCAGAGAAGGATAATACAGGGGGTATTCCTGCAGAGAAGGATAATACAGGGGGTATTCCTGCAGAGAAGGATAATACAGGGGGTATTCCTGCAGAGAAGGATAATACAGGGGGTATTCCTGCAGAGAAGGATAATACAGGGGGTATTCCTGCAGAGAAGTATAATACAGGGGGTATTCCTGCAGAGAAGGTTAATACAGGGGGTATTCCTGCAGAGAAGGATAATACAGGGGGTATTCCTGCAGAGAAGGATAATACAGGGGGTATTCCTGCAGAGAAGGATAATACAGGGGGTATTCCTGCAGAGAAGGATAATACAGGGGGTATTCCTGCAGAGAAGGATAATACAGGGGGTATTCCTGCAGAGAAGGATAATACAGCGGGTATTCCTGCAGAGAAGGGTAATACAGGGGGTATTCCTGCAGAGAAGGATAATACAGGGGGTATTCCTGCAGAGAAGGGTAATACAGGGGGTATTCCTGCACAGAAGGGTAATACAGGGGGTATTCCTGCAGAGAAGGGTAATACAGGGGGTATTCCTGCAGAGAAGGATAATACAGGGGGTATTCCTGCAGAGAAGGATAATACAGGGCGTATTCCTGCAGAGAAGTATAATACAGGCGGTATTCCTGCAGAGAAGGATAATACAGGGGGTATTCCTGCAGAGAAGGATAATACAGGGGGTATTCCTGCAGAGAAGGATAATACAGGGGGTATTCCTGCAGAGAAGGATAATACAGGCGGTATTCCTGCAGAGAAGGATAATACAGGGGGTATTCCTGCAGAGAAGGATAATACAGGGGGTATTCCTGCAGAGAAGGATAATACATGGGGTATTCCGGCAGAGAAGGATAATACAGGGGGTATTCCGGCAGAGAAGGATAATACAGGGGGTATTCCTGCAGAGAAGGATAATACAGGCGGTATTCCTGCAGAGAAGGATAATACAGGGGGTATTCCTGCAGAGAAGGATAATACAGGGGGTATTCCTGCAGAGAAGGATAATACAGGGGGTATTCCTGCAGAGACGGATAATACAGGCGGTATTCCTGCAGAGAAGGATAATACCGGCGGTATTCCTGCAGAGAAGGATAATACAGGCGGTATTCCTGCAGAGAAGGATTATACAGGGGGTATTCCTGCAGAGAAGGATAATACAGGCGGTATTCCTGCAGAGAAGGATTATAGAGGGGGTATTCCTGCAGAGAAGGATAATACAGGCGGTATTCCTGCAGAGAAGGATAATGCAGGCGGTATTCCTGCAGAGAAGGATTATACAGGGGGTATTCCTGCAGAGAAGGATAACACAGGGGGTATTCCTGCAGAGAAGGATAATGCAGGCGGTATTCCTGCAGAGAAGGATAATACAGGGTGTATTCCTGCAGAGAAGGATAATACAGTGGGTATTCCTGCAGAGAAGGATAATACAGGGGGTATTCCTGCAGAGAAGGATAATACAGGGGGTATTCCTGCAGAGAAGGATAATAAAGGTGGTATTCCTGCAGAGAAGGATAATACAGGGGGTATTCCTGCAGAGAAGGATAATACAGGTGGTATTCCTGCAGAGAAGGATATACAGGGGGTATTCCTGCAGAGAAGGATAATACAGGGGGTATTCCTGCAGAGAAGGATAATACAGGGGGTATTCCTGCAGAGAAGGATAATACAGGGGGTATTCCTGCAGAGAAGGATAATACAGGGTGTATTCCTGCAGAGAAGGATAATACAGGGCGTATTCCTGCAGAGAAGGATAATACAGGCGGTATTCCTGCAGAGAAGGATAATGCAGGCGGTATTCCTGCAGAGAAGGATTATACAGGGGGTATTCCTGCAGAGAAGGATAACACAGGGGGTATTCCTGCAGAGAAGGATAATACAGGGGTTGTTCCTGCAGAGAAGGATAATACAGGGGGTATTCCTGCAGAGAAGGATAACACAGGGGGTATTCCTGCAGAGAAGGATAATGCAGGCGGTATTCCTGCAGAGAAGGATAATACAGGGTGTATTCCTGCAGAGAAGGATAATACAGTGGGTATTCCTGCAGAGAAGGATAATACAGGGGGTATTCCTGCAGAGAACGTTAATACAGGGGGTATTCCTGCAGAGAAGGATAATACAGGGGGTATTCCTGCAGAGAAGGGTAATACAGGGGGTATTCCTGCAGAGAAGGGTAATACAGGGGGTATTCCTGCAGAGAAGGATAATACAGGGGGTATTCCTGCAGAGAAGGATAATACAGGGGGTATTCCTGCAGAGAAGGATAATACAGGGGGTATTCCTGCAGAGAAGGGTAATACAGGGGGTATTCCTTCAGAGAAGGATAATACAGGGGGTATTCCTGCAGAGAAGGATAATACAGGGGGTATTCCTGCAGAGAAGGATAATACAGGGGGTATTCCTGCAGAGAAGGGTAATACAGGGGGTATTCCTGCAGAGAAGGATAATACAGGGGGTATTCCTGCAGAGAAGGATAATACAGGGGGTATTCCTGCAGAGAAGGATAATACAGGGGGTATTCCTGCAGAGAAGGATAATACAGGGGGTATTCCTGCAGAGAAGGATAATACAGGGGGTATTCCTGCAGAGAAGGATAATACAGGGTGTATTCCTGCAGAGAAGGATAATACAGGGCGTATTCCTGCAGAGAAGAATAATACAGGGGGTATTCCTGCAGAGAAGGATAATACAGGGGGTATTCCTGCAGAGAAGGGTAATACAGGGGGTATTCCTGCAGAGAAGGATAATACAGGGGGTATTCCTGCAGAGAAGGATAATACAGGGGATATTCCTGCAGAGAAGGATAATACAGGGGGTATTCCTGCAGAGAAGTGTAATACAGGGGGTATTCCTGCAGAGAAGGATAATACAGGGGGTATTCCTGCAGAGAAGGATAATACAGGGGGTATTCCTGCAGAGAAGGATAATACAGGGGGTATTCCTGCAGAGAAGGGTAATACAGGGGGTATTCCTGCAGAGAAGGATAATACAGGGGGTATTCCTGCAGAGAAGGATAATACAGGGGGTATTCCTGCAGAGAAGGATAATACAGGGGGTATTCCTGCAGAGAAGGATAATACAGGGGGTATTCCTGCAGAGAAGAGTAATACAGGGGGTATTCCTGCGGAGAAGGGTAATACAGGGGGTATTCCTGCGGAGAAGGGTAATACAGGGGGTATTCCTGCGGAGAAGGATAATACAGGGGGTATTCCTGCGGAGAAGGATAATACAGGGGGTATTCCTGCGGAGAAGGATAAAACGGGGTATTCCTGCGGAGAAGGGTAATACAGGGGGTATTCCTGCGGAGAAGGGTAATACAGGGGGTATTCCTGCGGAGAAGGGTAATACAGGGGGTATTCCTGCGGAGAAGGGTAATACAGGGGGTATTCCTGCGGAGAAGGGTAATACAGGGGGTATTCCTGCGGAGAAGGGTAATACAGGGGGTATTCCTGCGGAGAAGGGTAATACAGGGGGTATTCCTGCGGAGAAGGATAATACAGGGGGTATTCCTGCGGAGAAGGGTAATACAGGGGGTATTCCTGCGGAGAAGGGTAATACAGGGGGTATTCCTGCGGAGAAGGATAATACAGGGGGTATTCCTGCGGAGAAGGATAATACAGGGGGTATTCCTGCGGAGAAGGATAATACAGGGGGTATTCCTGCGGAGAAGGATAATACAGGGGGTATTCCTGCGGAGAAGGATAATACAGGCGGTATTCCTGCAGAGAAGGATAATACAGGGGGTATTCCTGCAGAGAAGGATAATACAGGGGGTATTCCTGCAGAGAAGGATAATACAGGGGGTATTCCTGCAGAGAAGGATAATACAGGGGGTATTCCTGCAGAGAAGGATAATACAGGGGGTATTCCTGCAGAGAAGGATAATACAGGGGGTATTCCTGCAGAGAAGGATAATACAGGGGGTATTCCTGCAGAGAAGGATAATACAGGGGGTATTCCTGCAGAGAAGGATAATACAGGGGGTATTCCTGCAGAGAAGGATAATACAGGGGGTATTCCTGCAGAGAAGGATAATACAGGGGGTATTCCTGCAGAGAAGGATAATACAGGGGGTATTCCTGCAGAGAACGTTAATACAGGGGGTATTCCTGCAGAGAAGGATAATACAGGGGGTATTCCTGCAGAGAAGGATAATACAGGGGGTATTCCTGCAGAGAAGGGTAATACAGGGGGTATTCCTGCAGAGAAGGGTAATACAGGGGGTAATCCTGCAGAGAAGGATAATACAGGGGGTATTCCTGCAGAGAAGGATAATACAGGGGGTATTCCTGCAGAGAAGGATAATACAGGGGGTATTCCTGCAGAGAAGGATAATACAGGGGGTATTCCTGCAGAGAAGGATAATACAGGGGGTATTCCTGCAGAGAAGGATAATACAGGGGGTATTCTTGCAGAGAAGGATAATACAGGGGGTATTCCTGCAGAGAAGGATAATACAGGGGGTATTCCTGCAGAGAAGGGTAATACAGGGGGTATTCCTGCAGAGAAGGGTAATACAGGGGGTAATCCTGCAGAGAAGGATAATACAGGGGGTATTCCTGCAGAGAAGGATAATACAGGGGGTATTCCTGCAGAGAAGGGTAATACAGGGGGTATTCCTGCAGAGAAGGGTAATACAGGGGGTATTCCTGCAGAGAAGGATAATACAGGGGGTATTCCTGCAGAGAAGGGTAATACAGGGGGTATTCCTGCAGAGAAGGGTAATACAGGGGGTATTCCTGCAGAGAAGGGTAATACAGGGGGTATTCCTGCAGAGAAGGGTAATACAGGGGGTATTCCTGCAGAGAAGGATAATACAGGGGGTATTCCTGCAGAGAAGGATAATACAGGGGGTATTCCTGCAGAGAAGGATAATACAGGGGGTATTCCTGCAGAGAAGGATAATACAGGGGGTATTCCTGCAGAGAAGGATAATACAGGGGGTATTCCTGCAGAGAAGGATAATACAGGGGGTATTCCTGCAGAGAAGGATAATACAGGGGGTATTCCTGCAGAGAAGGATAATACAGGGGGTATTCCTGCAGAGAAGGATAATACAGGGGGTATTCCTGCAGAGAAGGATAATACAGGGGGTATTCCTGCAGAGAAGGATAATACAGGGGGTATTCCTGCAGAGAAGGATAATACAGGGGGTATTCCTGCAGAGAAGGATAATACAGGGGGTATTCCTGCAGAGAAGGATAATACAGGGGGTATTCCTGCAGAGAAGGATAATACAGGGGGTATTCCTGCAGAGAAGGATAAAACAGGGGGTATTCCTGCAGAGAAGGATAATACAGGGGGTATTCCTGCAGAGAAGGATAATACAGGGGGTATTCCTGCAGAGAAGGATAATACAGGGGGTATTCCTGCAGAGAAGGATAATACAGGGGGTATTCCTGCAGAGAAGGATAATACAGGGGGTATTCCTGCAGAGAAGGATAATACAGGGGGTATTCCTGCAGAGAAGGATAATACAGGGGGTATTCCTGCAGAGAAGGATAATACAGGGGGTATTCCTGCAGAGAAGGATAATACAGGGGGTATTCCTGCAGAGAAGGGTAATACAGGGGGTATTCCTGCAGAGAAGGGTAATACAGGGGGTATTCCTGCAGAGAAGGGTAATACAGGGGGTATTCCTGCAGAGAAGGGTAATACAGGGGGTATTCCTGCAGAGAAGGGTAATACAGGGGGTATTCCTGCAGAGAAGGGTAATACAGGGGTATTCCTGCAGAGAAGGATAATACAGGGGGTATTCCTGCAGAGAAGGGTAATACAGGGGGTATTACTGCAGAGAAGGGTAATACAGGGGGTATTCCTGCAGAGAAGGATAATACAGGGGGTATTCCTGTAGAGAAGGATAATACAGGGGGTATTCCTGCAGAGAAGGATAATACAGGGGGTATTCCTGCAGAGAAGGATAATACAGGGGGTATTCCTGCAGAGAAGGATAATACAGGGGGTATTCCTGCAGAGAAGGATAATACAGGGGGTATTCCTGCAGAGAAGGATAATACAGGGGGTATTCCTGCAGAGAAGGATAATACAGGGGGTATTCCTGCAGAGAAGGATAATACAGGGGGTATTCCTGCAGAGAAGGATAATACAGGGGGTATTCCTGCAGAGAAGGATAATACAGGGGGTATTCCTGCAGAGAAGGATAATACAGGGGGTATTCCTGCAGAGAAGGATAATACAGGGGGTATTCCTGCAGAGAAGGATAATACAGGGGGTATTCCTGCAGAGAAGGATAATACAGGCGGTATTCCTGCAGAGAAGGATAATACAGGGTGTATTCCTGCAGAGAAGGATAATACAGGGGGTATTCCTTCAGAGAAGGATAATACAGGTGGTATTCCTGCAGAGAAGGATAATACAGGGGGTATTCCTGCAGAGAAGGATAATACAGGCGGTATTCCTGCAGAGAAGGATAATACAGGGGGTATTCCTGCAGAGAAGGGTAATACAGGGGGTATTCCTGCAGAGAAGGGTAATACAGGGGGTATTCCTGCAGAGAAGGATAATACAGGGGGTATTCCTGCAGAGAAGGATAATACAGGCGGTATTCCTGCAGAGAAGGATAATACAGGGTGTATTCCTGCAGAGAAGGATAATACAGGGGGTATTCCTTCAGAGAAGGATAATACAGGTGGTATTCCTGCAGAGAAGGATAATACAGGGGGTATTCCTGCAGAGAAGGATAATACAGGCGGTATTCCTGCAGAGAAGGATAATACAGGGGGTATTCCTGCAGAGAAGGATAATACAGGGGGTATTCCTGCAGAGAAGGATAATACAGGGGATATTCCTGCAGAGAAGGATAATACAGGGGGTATTCCTGCAGAGAAGGATAATACAGGGGGTATTCCTGCAGAGAAGGGTAATACAGGGGGTATTCCTGCAGAGAAGGGTAATACAGGGGATATTCCTGCAGAGAAGGATAATACAGGGGGTGTTCCTGCAGAGAAGGATAATCCAGGGGGTGTTCCTGCAGAGAAGGATAATACAGGGGATGTTCCTGCAGAGAAGGATAATACAGGGGTTGTTCCTGCAGAGAAGGATAATACAGGGGGTATTCCTGCAGAGAAGGATAATACAGGGGGTATTTCTGCAGAGAAGGATAATACAGGGGGTATTCCTGCAGAGAAGGATACTACAGGGGGTATTCCTGCAGAGAAGGATAATACAGGGGGTATTCCTTCAGAGAAGGATAATACAGGGGGTATTCCTGCAGAGAAGGATAATACATAGGGTATTCCTGCAGAGAAGGATAATACGGGGTATTCCTGCAGAGAAGGATAATACAGGTGGTATTCCTGCAGAGAAGGATAATACAGGGGGTATTCCTGCAGAGAAGGGTAATACAGGGGGTATTCCTGCAGAGAAGGATAATACAGGGGGTATTCCTGTAGAGAAGGATAATACAGGGGGTATTCCTGCAGAGAAGGATAATACAGGGGGTATTCCTGCAGAGAAGGTTAATACAAGGGGTATTCCTGCAGAGAAGGATAATACAGGGGGTATTCCTGCAGAGAAGGATAATACAGGTGGTATTCCTGCAGAGAAGGATAATACAGGGGGTATTCCTGCAGAGAAGGATAATACAGGGGGTATTCCTGCAGAGAAGGATAACACAGGGGGTATTCCTGCAGAGAAGGATAACACAGGGGGTATTCCTGCAGAGAAGGATAACACAGGGGGTATTCCTGCAGAGAAGGATAATACAGGGGGTATTCCTGCAGAGAAGGATAATACAGGGGGTATTCCTGCAGAGAAGGATAATACAGGGGGTATTCCTGCAGAGAAGGATAATATTCCTGCAGAGAAGGATAATACAGGAGGTATTCCTGCAGAGAAGGATAATACAGGCGGTATTCCTGCAGAGAAGGATAATACAGGCGGTATTCCTGCAGAGAAGGATAATACAGGCGGTATTCATGCAGAGAAGGATAATACAGGCGGTATTCCTGCAGAGAAGGATAATACAGGGGGTATTCCTGCAGAGAAGGATAATACAGGGGGTATTCCTGCAGAGAAGGATAATACAGGGGGTATTCCTGCAGAGAAGGATAATACAGGGGGTATTCCTGCAGAGAAGGATAATACAGGGGGTATTCCTGCAGAGAAGGATAATACATGCGGTATTCCTGCAGAGAAGGATAATACAGGGGGTATTCCTGCAGAGAAGGATAATACATGCGGTATTCCTGCAGAGAAGGATAATACAGGGGGTATTCCTGCAGAGAAGGATAATACAGGCGGTATTCCTGCAGAGAAGGATAATACAGGCGGTATTCCTGCAGAGAAGGATAATACAGGCGGTATTCCTGCAGAGAATGATAATACATGTGGTATTCCTGCAGAGAAGGATAATACAGGCGGTATTCCTGCAGAGAAGGATAATACAGGGGGTATTCCTGCAGAGAAGGATAATACAGGTGGAATTCCTGCAGAGAAGGATAATACAGGCGGTATTCCTGCAGAGAAGGATAATACAGGGGGTATTCCTGCAGAGAATGATAATACAGAGGGTATTCCTGCAGAGAAGGATAATACAGGGGGTATTCCTGCAGAGAAGGATAATACAGGGCGTATTCCTGCAGAGAAGTATAATACAGGCGGTATTCCTGCAGAGAAGGATAATACAGGGGGTATTCCTGCAGAGAAGGATAATACATGCGGTATTCCTGCAGAGAAGGATAATACAGGGGGTATTCCTGCAGAGAAGGATAATACAGGCGGTATTCCTGCAGAGAAGGATAATACAGGCGGTATTCCTGCAGAGAAGGATAATACAGGCGGTATTCCTGCAGAGAATGATAATACATGTGGTATTCCTGCAGAGAAGGATAATACAGGCGGTATTCCTGCAGAGAAGGATAATACAGGGGGTATTCCTGCAGAGAAGGATAATACAGGTGGAATTCCTGCAGAGAAGGATAATACAGGCGGTATTCCTGCAGAGAAGGATAATACAGGGGGTATTCCTGCAGAGAATGATAATACAGGGGGTATTCCTGCAGAGAAGGATAATACAGGGGGTATTCCTGCAGAGAAGGATAATACAGGGCGTATTCCTGCAGAGAAGTATAATACAGGCGGTATTCCTGCAGAGAAGGATAATACAGGGGGTATTCCTGCAGAGAAGGATAATACAGGGGGTATTCCTGCAGAGAAGGATAATACAGGGGGTATTCCTGCAGAGAAGGATAATACAGGCGGTATTCCTGCAGAGAAGGATAATACAGGGGGTATTCCTGCAGAGAAGGATAATACAGGGGGTATTCCTGCAGAGAAGGATAATACATGGGGTATTCCGGCAGAGAAGGATAATACAGGGGGTATTCCGGCAGAGAAGGATAATACAGGGGGTATTCCTGCAGAGAAGGATAATACAGGCGGTATTCCTGCAGAGAAGGATAATACAGGGGGTATTCCTGCAGAGAAGGATAATACAGGGGGTATTCCTGCAGAGAAGGATAATACAGGGGTTATTCCTGCAGAGACGGATAATACAGGCGGTATTCCTGCAGAGAAGGATAATACCGGCGGTATTCCTGCAGAGAAGGATAATACAGGCGGTATTCCTGCAGAGAAGGATTATACAGGGGGTATTCCTGCAGAGAAGGATAATACAGGCGGTATTCCTGCAGAGAAGGATTATAGAGGGGGTATTCCTGCAGAGAAGGATAATACAGGCGGTATTCCTGCAGAGAAGGATAATGCAGGCGGTATTCCTGCAGAGAAGGATTATACAGGGGGTATTCCTGCAGAGAAGGATAACACAGGGGGTATTCCTGCAGAGAAGGATAATGCAGGCGGTATTCCTGCAGAGAAGGATAATACAGGGTGTATTCCTGCAGAGAAGGATAATACAGTGGGTATTCCTGCAGAGAAGGATAATACAGGGGGTATTCCTGCAGAGAAGGATAATACAGGGGGTATTCCTGCAGAGAAGGATAATAAAGGTGGTATTCCTGCAGAGAAGGATAATACAGGGGGTATTCCTGCAGAGAAGGATAATACAGGTGGTATTCCTGCAGAGAAGGATAATACAGGGGGTATTCCTGCAGAGAAGGATAATACAGGGGGTATTCCTGCAGAGAAGGATAATACAGGGGGTATTCCTGCAGAGAAGGATAATACAGGGGGTATTCCTGCAGAGAAGGATAATACAGGGTGTATTCCTGCAGAGAAGGATAATACAGGGCGTATTCCTGCAGAGAAGGATAATACAGGCGGTATTCCTGCAGAGAAGGATAATACAGGGGGTATTCCTGCAGAGAAGGATAATACAGGGGGTATTCCTGCAGAGAAGGATAATACAGGGGGTATTCCTGCAGAGAAGGATAATACAGGGTGTATTCCTGCAGAGAAGGATAATACAGGGGGTATTCCTGCAGAGAAGGATAATACAGGGGGTATTCCTGCAGAGAAGGATAATACAGGGGGTATTCCTGCAGAGAAGGATAATACAGGTGGTATTCCTGCAGAGAAGGATAATACAGGGGGTATTCCTGCAGAGAAGGATAATACAGGGGGTATTCCTGAAGAGAAGGATAATACAGGGGGTATTCCTGCAGAGAAGGATAATACAGGCGGTATTCCTGCAGAGAAGGATAATACAGGTGGTATTCCTGCAGAGAAGGATAATACAGGGGGTATTCCTGCAGAGAAGGATAATACAGGTGGTATTCCTGCAGAGAAGGATAATACAGGGGGTATTCCTGCAGAGAAGGATAATACAGGGGGTATTCCTGCAGAGAAGGATAATACAGGGGGTATTCCTGCAGAGAAGGATAATACAGGCGGTGTTCCTGCAGAGAAGGATAATACAGGGGGTATTCCTGCAGAGAAGGATAATACAGGGGGTATTCCTGCAGAGAAGGATAATACAGGGGGTATTCCTGCAGAGAAGGATAATACAGGGGGTATTCCTGCAGAGAAGGATAATACAGGGGGTATTCCTGCAGAGAAGGATAATACAGGGGGTATTCCTGCAGAGAAGGATAATACAGGGGGTATTCCTGCAGAGAAGGATGATACAGGGTGTATTCCTGCAGAGAAGGATAATACAGGGGGTATTCCTGCAGAGAAGGATAATACGGGGTATTCCTGCAGAGAAGGATAATACAGGGGGTATTCCTGCAGAGAAGGATAATACATGCGGTATTCCTGCAGAGAAGGATAATACAGGGGGTATTCCTGCAGAGAAGGATAATACATGCGGTATTCCTGCAGAGAAGGATAATACAGGGGCTATTCCTGCAGAGAAGGATAATACAGGCGGTATTCCTGCAGAGAAGGATAATACAGGCGGTATTCCTGCAGAGAAGGATAATACAGGCGGTATTCCTGCAGAGAATGATAATACATGTGGTATTCCTGCAGAGAAGGATAATACAGGCGGTATTCCTGCAGAGAAGGATAATACAGGGGGTATTCCTGCAGAGAAGGATAATACAGGTGGAATTCCTGCAGAGAAGGATAATACAGGCGGTATTCCTGCAGAGAAGGATAATACAGGGGGTATTCCTGCAGAGAATGATAATACAGGGGGTATTCCTGCAGAGAAGGATAATACAGGGGGTATTCCTGCAGAGAAGGATAATACAGGGCGTATTCCTGCAGAGAAGTATAATACAGGCGGTATTCCTGCAGAGAAGGATAATACAGGGGGTATTCCTGCAGAGAAGGATAATACAGGGGGTATTCCTGCAGAGAAGGATAATACAGGGGGTATTCCTGCAGAGAAGGATAATACAGGCGGTATTCCTGCAGAGAAGGATAATACAGGGGGTATTCCTGCAGAGAAGGATAATACAGGGGGTATTCCTGCAGAGAAGGATAATACATGGGGTATTCCGGCAGAGAAGGATAATACAGGGGGTATTCCGGCAGAGAAGGATAATACAGGGGGTATTCCTGCAGAGAAGGATAATACAGGCGGTATTCCTGCAGAAAAGGATAATACAGGGGGTATTCCTGCAGAGAAGGATAATACAGGGTGTATTCCTGCAGAGAAGGATAATACAGTGGGTATTCCTGCAGAGAAGGATAATACAGGGGGTATTCCTGCAGAGAAGGATAATACAGGGGGTATTCCTGCAGAGAAGGATAATACAGGGGGTATTCCTGCAGAGAAGGATAATACAGGGGGTATTCCTGCAGAGAAGGATAATACAGGGGGTATTCCTGCAGAGAAGGATAATACAGGGGGTATTCCTGCAGAGAAGGATAATACAGGGGGTATTCCTGCAGAGAAGGATAATACAGGGGGTATTCCTGTAGAGAAGGATAATACAGGGGGTATTCCTGCAGAGAAGGATAATACAGGGGGTATTCCTGCAGAGAAGGTTAATACAAGGGGTATTCCTGCAGAGAAGGATAATACAGGGGGTATTCCTGCAGAGAAGGATAATACAGGTGGTATTCCTGCAGAGAAGGATAATACAGGGGGTATTCCTGCAGAGAAGGATAATACAGGGGGTATTCCTGCAGAGAAGGATAACACAGGGGGTATTCCTGCAGAGAAGGATAACACAGGGGGTATTCCTGCAGAGAAGGATAACACAGGGGGTATTCCTGCAGAGAAGGATAATACAGGGGGTATTCCTGCAGAGAAGGATAATACAGGGGGTATTCCTGCAGAGAAGGATAATACAGGGGGTATTCCTGCAGAGAAGGATAATATTCCTGCAGAGAAGGATAATACAGGAGGTATTCCTGCAGAGAAGGATAATACAGGCGGTATTCCTGCAGAAAAGGATAATACAGGGGGTATTCCTGCAGAGAAGGATAATACAGGGGGTATTCCTGCAGAGAATGATAATACAGAGGGTATTCCTGCAGAGAAGGATAATACAGGGGGTATTCCTGCAGAGAAGGATAATACAGGGCGTATTCCTGCAGAGAAGTATAATACAGGCGGTATTCCTGCAGAGAAGGATAATACAGGGGGTATTCCTGCAGAGAAGGATAATACATGCGGTATTCCTGCAGAGAAGGATAATACAGGGGGTATTCCTGCAGAGAAGGATAATACAGGCGGTATTCCTGCAGAGAAGGATAATACAGGCGGTATTCCTGCAGAGAAGGATAATACAGGCGGTATTCCTGCAGAGAATGATAATACATGTGGTATTCCTGCAGAGAAGGATAATACAGGCGGTATTCCTGCAGAGAAGGATAATACAGGGGGTATTCCTGCAGAGAAGGATAATACAGGTGGAATTCCTGCAGAGAAGGATAATACAGGCGGTATTCCTGCAGAGAAGGATAATACAGGGGGTATTCCTGCAGAGAATGATAATACAGGGGGTATTCCTGCAGAGAAGGATAATACAGGGGGTATTCCTGCAGAGAAGGATAATACAGGGCGTATTCCTGCAGAGAAGTATAATACAGGCGGTATTCCTGCAGAGAAGGATAATACAGGGGGTATTCCTGCAGAGAAGGATAATACAGGGGGTATTCCTGCAGAGAAGGATAATACAGGGGGTATTCCTGCAGAGAAGGATAATACAGGCGGTATTCCTGCAGAGAAGGATAATACAGGGGGTATTCCTGCAGAGAAGGATAATACAGGGGGTATTCCTGCAGAGTACAGGGGGTATTCCTGCAGAGAAGGATAATACAGGGGGTATTCCTGCAGAGAAGGATAATACAGGTGGTATTCCTGCAGAGAAGGATAATACAGGGGGTATTCCTGCAGAGAAGGATAATACAGGGGGTATTCCTGCAGAGAAGGATAATACAGGGGGTATTCCTGCAGAGAAGGATAATACAGGGGGTATTCCTGCAGAGAAGGATAATACAGGCGGTATTCCTGCAGAGAAGGATAATACAGGGGGTATTCCTGCAGAGAAGGATAATACAGGGGGTATTCCTGCAGAGAAGGATAATACATGGGGTATTCCGGCAGAGAAGGATAATACAGGGGGTATTCCGGCAGAGAAGGATAATACAGGGGGTATTCCTGCAGAGAAGGATAATACAGGCGGTATTCCTGCAGAGAAGGATAATACAGGGTGTATTCCTGCAGAGAAGGATAATACAGGGGGTATTCCTGCAGAGAAGGATAATACAGGGGTTATTCCTGCAGAGACGGATAATACAGGCGGTATTCCTGCAGAGAAGGATAATACCGGCGGTATTCCTGCAGAGAAGGATAATACAGGCGGTATTCCTGCAGAGAAGGATTATACAGGGGGTATTCCTGCAGAGAAGGATAATACAGGCGGTATTCCTGCAGAGAAGGATTATAGAGGGGGTATTCCTGCAGAGAAGGATAATACAGGCGGTATTCCTGCAGAGAAGGATAATGCAGGCGGTATTCCTGCAGAGAAGGATTATACAGGGGGTATTCCTGCAGAGAAGGATAACACAGGGGGTATTCCTGCAGAGAAGGATAATGCAGGCGGTATTCCTGCAGAGAAGGATAATACAGGGTGTATTCCTGCAGAGAAGGATAATACAGTGGGTATTCCTGCAGAGAAGGATAATACAGGGGGTATTCCTGCAGAGAAGGATAATACAGGGGGTATTCCTGCAGAGAAGGATAATAAAGGTGGTATTCCTGCAGAGAAGGATAATACAGGGGGTATTCCTGCAGAGAAGGATAATACAGGTGGTATTCCTGCAGAGAAGGATAATACAGGGGGTATTCCTGCAGAGAAGGATAATACAGGGGGTATTCCTGCAGAGAAGGATAATACAGGGGGTATTCCTGCAGAGAAGGATAATACAGGGGGTATTCCTGCAGAGAAGGATAATACAGGGTGTATTCCTGCAGAGAAGGATAATACAGGGCGTATTCCTGCAGAGAAGGATAATACAGGCGGTATTCCTGCAGAGAAGGATAATACAGGGGGTATTCCTGCAGAGAAGGATAATACAGGGGGTATTCCTGCAGAGAAGGATAATACAGGGGGTATTCCTGCAGAGAAGGATAATACAGGGTGTATTCCTGCAGAGAAGGATAATACAGGGGGTATTCCTGCAGAGAAGGATAATACAGGGGGTATTCCTGCAGAGAAGGATAATACAGGGGGTATTCCTGCAGAGAAGGATAATACAGGTGGTATTCCTGCAGAGAAGGATAATACAGGGGGTATTCCTGCAGAGAAGGATAATACAGGGGGTATTCCTGAAGAGAAGGATAATACAGGGGGTATTCCTGCAGAGAAGGATAATACAGGCGGTATTCCTGCAGAGAAGGATAATACAGGTGGTATTCCTGCAGAGAAGGATAATACAGGGGGTATTCCTGCAGAGAAGGATAATACAGGTGGTATTCCTGCAGAGAAGGATAATACAGGGGGTATTCCTGCAGAGAAGGATAATACAGGGGGTATTCCTGCAGAGAAGGATAATACAGGGGGTATTCCTGCAGAGAAGGATAATACAGGCGGTGTTCCTGCAGAGAAGGATAATACAGGGGGTATTCCTGCAGAGAAGGATAATACAGGGGGTATTCCTGCAGAGAAGGATAATACAGGGGGTATTCCTGCAGAGAAGGATAATACAGGGGGTATTCCTGCAGAGAAGGATAATACAGGGGGTATTCCTGCAGAGAAGGATAATACAGGGGGTATTCCTGCAGAGAAGGATAATACAGGGGGTATTCCTGCAGAGAAGGATGATACAGGGTGTATTCCTGCAGAGAAGGATAATACAGGGGGTATTCCTGCAGAGAAGGATAATACGGGGTATTCCTGCAGAGAAGGATAATACAGGGGGTATTCCTGCAGAGAAGGATAATACATGCGGTATTCCTGCAGAGAAGGATAATACAGGGGGTATTCCTGCAGAGAAGGATAATACATGCGGTATTCCTGCAGAGAAGGATAATACAGGGGCTATTCCTGCAGAGAAGGATAATACAGGCGGTATTCCTGCAGAGAAGGATAATACAGGCGGTATTCCTGCAGAGAAGGATAATACAGGCGGTATTCCTGCAGAGAAGGATAATACAGGGGGTATTCCTGCAGAGAAGGATAATACAGGTGGAATTCCTGCAGAGAAGGATAATACAGGCGGTATTCCTGCAGAGAAGGATAATACAGGGGGTATTCCTGCAGAGAAGGATAATACAGGTGGAATTCCTGCAGAGAAGGATAATACAGGCGGTATTCCTGCAGAGAAGGATAATACAGGGGGTATTCCTGCAGAGAAGGATAATACAGGGGGTATTCCTGCAGAGAAGGATAATACAGGGGGTATTCCTGCAGAGAAGGATAATACAGGGGGTATTCCTGCAGAGAAGGATAATACAGGGGGTATTCCTGCAGAGAAGGATAATACAGGTGGAATTCCTGCAGAGAAGGATAATACAGGCGGTATTCCTGCAGAGAAGGATAATACAGGGGGTATTCCTGCAGAGAATGATAATACAGGGGGTATTCCTGCAGAGAAGGATAATACAGGGGGTATTCCTGCAGAGAAGGATAATACAGGGCGTATTCCTGCAGAGAAGTATAATACAGGCGGTATTCCTGCAGAGAAGGATAATACAGGGGGTATTCCTGCAGAGAAGGGTAATACAGGGGGTATTCCTGCAGAGAAGGGTAATACAGGGGGTATTCCTGCAGAGAAGGGTAATACAGGGGGTATTCCTGCAGAGAAGGATAATACAGGCGGTATTCCTGCAGAAAAGGATAATACAGGGGGTATTCCTGCAGAGAAGGATAATACAGGGGGTATTCCTGCAGAGAATGATAATACAGAGGGTATTCCTGCAGAGAAGGATAATACAGGGGGTATTCCTGCAGAGAAGGATAATACAGGGCGTATTCCTGCAGAGAAGTATAATACAGGCGGTATTCCTGCAGAGAAGGATAATACAGGGGGTATTCCTGCAGAGAAGGATAATACATGCGGTATTCCTGCAGAGAAGGATAATACAGGGGGTATTCCTGCAGAGAAGGATAATACAGGCGGTATTCCTGCAGAGAAGGATAATACAGGCGGTATTCCTGCAGAGAAGGATAATACAGGCGGTATTCCTGCAGAGAATGATAATACATGTGGTATTCCTGCAGAGAAGGATAATACAGGCGGTATTCCTGCAGAGAAGGATAATACAGGGGGTATTCCTGCAGAGAAGGATAATACAGGTGGAATTCCTGCAGAGAAGGATAATACAGGCGGTATTCCTGCAGAGAAGGATAATACAGGGGGTATTCCTGCAGAGAATGATAATACAGGGGGTATTCCTGCAGAGAAGGATAATACAGGGGGTATTCCTGCAGAGAAGGATAATACAGGGCGTATTCCTGCAGAGAAGTATAATACAGGCGGTATTCCTGCAGAGAAGGATAATACAGGGGGTATTCCTGCAGAGAAGGATAATACAGGGGGTATTCCTGCAGAGAAGGATAATACAGGGGGTATTCCTGCAGAGAAGGATAATACAGGCGGTATTCCTGCAGAGAAGGATAATACAGGGGGTATTCCTGCAGAGAAGGATAATACAGGGGGTATTCCTGCAGAGAAGGATAATACATGGGGTATTCCGGCAGAGAAGGATAATACAGGGGGTATTCCGGCAGAGAAGGATAATACAGGGGGTATTCCTGCAGAGAAGGATAATACAGGCGGTATTCCTGCAGAGAAGGATAATACAGGGGGTATTCCTGCAGAGAAGGATAATACAGGGGGTATTCCTGCAGAGAAGGATAATACAGGGGTTATTCCTGCAGAGACGGATAATACAGGCGGTATTCCTGCAGAGAAGGATAATACCGGCGGTATTCCTGCAGAGAAGGATAATACAGGCGGTATTCCTGCAGAGAAGGATTATACAGGGGGTATTCCTGCAGAGAAGGATAATACAGGCGGTATTCCTGCAGAGAAGGATTATAGAGGGGGTATTCCTGCAGAGAAGGATAATACAGGCGGTATTCCTGCAGAGAAGGATAATGCAGGCGGTATTCCTGCAGAGAAGGATTATACAGGGGGTATTCCTGCAGAGAAGGATAACACAGGGGGTATTCCTGCAGAGAAGGATAATGCAGGCGGTATTCCTGCAGAGAAGGATAATACAGGGTGTATTCCTGCAGAGAAGGATAATACAGTGGGTATTCCTGCAGAGAAGGATAATACAGGGGGTATTCCTGCAGAGAAGGATAATACAGGGGGTATTCCTGCAGAGAAGGATAATAAAGGTGGTATTCCTGCAGAGAAGGATAATACAGGGGGTATTCCTGCAGAGAAGGATAATACAGGTGGTATTCCTGCAGAGAAGGATAATACAGGGGGTATTCCTGCAGAGAAGGATAATACAGGGGGTATTCCTGCAGAGAAGGATAATACAGGGGGTATTCCTGCAGAGAAGGATAATACAGGGGGTATTCCTGCAGAGAAGGATAATACAGGGTGTATTCCTGCAGAGAAGGATAATACAGGGCGTATTCCTGCAGAGAAGGATAATACAGGCGGTATTCCTGCAGAGAAGGATAATACAGGGGGTATTCCTGCAGAGAAGGATAATACAGGGGGTATTCCTGCAGAGAAGGATAATACAGGGGGTATTCCTGCAGAGAAGGATAATACAGGGTGTATTCCTGCAGAGAAGGATAATACAGGGGGTATTCCTGCAGAGAAGGATAATACAGGGGGTATTCCTGCAGAGAAGGATAATACAGGGGGTATTCCTGCAGAGAAGGATAATACAGGTGGTATTCCTGCAGAGAAGGATAATACAGGGGGTATTCCTGCAGAGAAGGATAATACAGGGGGTATTCCTGAAGAGAAGGATAATACAGGGGGTATTCCTGCAGAGAAGGATAATACAGGCGGTATTCCTGCAGAGAAGGATAATACAGGTGGTATTCCTGCAGAGAAGGATAATACAGGGGGTATTCCTGCAGAGAAGGATAATACAGGTGGTATTCCTGCAGAGAAGGATAATACAGGGGGTATTCCTGCAGAGAAGGATAATACAGGGGGTATTCCTGCAGAGAAGGATAATACAGGGGGTATTCCTGCAGAGAAGGATAATACAGGCGGTGTTCCTGCAGAGAAGGATAATACAGGGGGTATTCCTGCAGAGAAGGATAATACAGGGGGTATTCCTGCAGAGAAGGATAATACAGGGGGTATTCCTGCAGAGAAGGATAATACAGGGGGTATTCCTGCAGAGAAGGATAATACAGGGGGTATTCCTGCAGAGAAGGATAATACAGGGGGTATTCCTGCAGAGAAGGATAATACAGGGGGTATTCCTGCAGAGAAGGATGATACAGGGTGTATTCCTGCAGAGAAGGATAATACAGGGGGTATTCCTGCAGAGAAGGATAATACGGGGTATTCCTGCAGAGAAGGATAATACAGGGGGTATTCCTGCAGAGAAGGATAATACATGCGGTATTCCTGCAGAGAAGGATAATACAGGGGGTATTCCTGCAGAGAAGGATAATACATGCGGTATTCCTGCAGAGAAGGATAATACAGGGGCTATTCCTGCAGATAAGGATAATACAGGCGGTATTCCTGCAGAGAAGGATAATACAGGCGGTATTCCTGCAGAGAAGGATAATACAGGCGGTATTCCTGCAGAGAAGGATAATACAGGGGGTATTCCTGCAGAGAAGGATAATACAGGTGGAATTCCTGCAGAGAAGGATAATACAGGCGGTATTCCTGCAGAGAAGGATAATACAGGGGGTATTCCTGCAGAGAAGGATAATACAGGTGGAATTCCTGCAGAGAAGGATAATACAGGCGGTATTCCTGCAGAGAAGGATAATACAGGGGGTATTCCTGCAGAGAAGGATAATACAGGGGGTATTCCTGCAGAGAAGGATAATACAGGGGGTATTCCTGCAGAGAAGGATAATACAGGGGGTATTCCTGCAGAGAAGGATAATACAGGGGGTATTCCTGCAGAGAAGGATAATACAGGGGGTATTCCTGCAGAGAAGGATAATACAGGGGGTATTCCTGCAGAGAAGGATAATACAGGGGGTATTCCTGCAGAGAAGGATAATACAGGGGGTATTCCTGCAGAGAAGGATAATACAGGGGGTATTCCTGCAGAGAAGGATAATACAGGGGGTATTCCTGCAGAGAAGGATAATACAGGGGGTATTCCTGCAGAGAAGGATAATACAGGCGGTATTCCTGCAGAGAAGGATAATACAGGGGGTATTCCTGCAGAGAAGGATAATACAGGGGGTATTCCTGCAGAGAAGGATAATACATGGGGTATTCCGGCAGAGAAGGATAATACAGGGGGTATTCCGGCAGAGAAGGATAATACAGGGGGTATTCCTGCAGAGAAGGATAATACAGGCGGTATTCCTGCAGAGAAGGATAATACAGGGGGTATTCCTGCAGAGAAGGATAATACAGGGGGTATTCCTGCAGAGAAGGATAATACAGGGGGTATTCCTGCAGAGACGGATAATACAGGCGGTATTCCTGCAGAGAAGGATAATACCGGCGGTATTCCTGCAGAGAAGGATAATACAGGCGGTATTCCTGCAGAGAAGGATTATACAGGGGGTATTCCTGCAGAGAAGGATAATACAGGCGGTATTCCTGCAGAGAAGGATTATAGAGGGGGTATTCCTGCAGAGAAGGATAATACAGGCGGTATTCCTGCAGAGAAGGATAATGCAGGCGGTATTCCTGCAGAGAAGGATTATACAGGGGGTATTCCTGCAGAGAAGGATAACACAGGGGGTATTCCTGCAGAGAAGGATAATGCAGGCGGTATTCCTGCAGAGAAGGATAATACAGGGTGTATTCCTGCAGAGAAGGATAATACAGTGGGTATTCCTGCAGAGAAGGATAATACAGGGGGTATTCCTGCAGAGAAGGATAATACAGGGGGTATTCCTGCAGAGAAGGATAATAAAGGTGGTATTCCTGCAGAGAAGGATAATACAGGGGGTATTCCTGCAGAGAAGGATAATACAGGTGGTATTCCTGCAGAGAAGGATATACAGGGGGTATTCCTGCAGAGAAGGATAATACAGGGGGTATTCCTGCAGAGAAGGATAATACAGGGGGTATTCCTGCAGAGAAGGATAATACAGGGGGTATTCCTGCAGAGAAGGATAATACAGGGTGTATTCCTGCAGAGAAGGATAATACAGGGCGTATTCCTGCAGAGAAGGATAATACAGGCGGTATTCCTGCAGAGAAGGATAATACAGGGGGTATTCCTGCAGAGAAGGATAATACAGGGGGTATTCCTGCAGAGAAGGATAATACAGGGGGTATTCCTGCAGAGAAGGATAATACAGGGGGTATTCCTGCAGAGAAGGATAATACAGGGGGTATTCCTGCAGAGAAGGTTAATACAAGGGGTATTCCTGCAGAGAAGGATAATACAGGGGGTATTCCTGCAGAGAAGGATAATACAGGTGGTATTCCTGCAGAGAAGGATAATACAGGGGGTATTCCTGCAGAGAAGGATAATACAGGGGGTATTCCTGCAGAGAAGGATAACACAGGGGGTATTCCTGCAGAGAAGGATAACACAGGGGGTATTCCTGCAGAGAAGGATAACACAGGGGGTATTCCTGCAGAGAAGGATAATACAGGGGGTATTCCTGCAGAGAAGGATAATACAGGGGGTATTCCTGCAGAGAAGGATAATACAGGGGGTATTCCTGCAGAGAAGGATAATATTCCTGCAGAGAAGGATAATACAGGCGGTATTCCTGCAGAGAAGGATAATACAGGCGGTATTCCTGCAGAGAAGGATAATACAGGCGGTATTCCTGCAGAGAAGGATAATACAGGCGGTATTCATGCAGAGAAGGATAATACAGGCGGTATTTCTGCAGAGAAGGATAATACAGGGGGTATTCCTGCAGAGAAGGATAATACAGGGGGTATTCCTGCAGAGAAGGATAATACAGGGGGTATTCCTGCAGAGAAGGATAATACAGGGGGTATTCCTGCAGAGAAGGATAATACAGGGGGTATTCCTGCAGAGAAGGATAATACATGCGGTATTCCTGCAGAGAAGGATAATACAGGGGGTATTCCTGCAGAGAAGGATAATACATGCGGTATTCCTGCAGAGAAGGATAATACAGGGGGTATTCCTGCAGAGAAGGATAATACATGCGGTATTCCTGCAGAGAAGGATAATACAGGGGGTATTCCTGCAGAGAAGGATAATACAGGCGGTATTCCTGCAGAGAAGGATAATACAGGCGGTATTCCTGCAGAGAAGGATAATACAGGCGGTGTTCCTGCAGAGAATGATAATACATGTGGTATTCCTGCAGAGAAGGATAATACAGGCGGTATTCCTGCAGAGAAGGATAATACAGGGGGTATTCCTGCAGAGAAGGATAATACAGGTGGAATTCCTGCAGAGAAGGATAATACAGGCGGTATTCCTGCAGAGAAGGATAATACAGGGGGTATTCCTGCAGAGAATGATAATACAGGGGGTATTCCTGCAGAGAAGGATAATACAGGGGGTATTCCTGCAGAAAAGGATAATACAGGGCGTATTCCTGCAGAGAAGTATAATACAGGCGGTATTCCTGCAGAGAAGGATAATACAGGGGGTATTCCTGCAGAGAAGGATAATACAGGGGGTATTCCTGCAGAGAAGGATAATACAGGGGGTATTCCTGCAGAGAAGGATAATACAGGCGGTATTCCTGCAGAGAAGGATAATACAGGGCGTATTCCTGCAGAGAAGGATAATACAGGGGGTATTCCTGCAGAGAAGGATAATACATGGGGTATTCCGGCAGAGAAGGATAATACAGGGGGTATTCCGGCAGAGAAGGATAATACAGGGGGTATTCCTGCAGAGAAGGATAATACAGGCGGTATTCCTGCAGAGAAGGATAATACAGGGGGTATTCCTGCAGAGAAGGATAATACAGGGGGTATTCCTGCAGAGAAGGATAATACAGGGGGTATTCCTGCAGAGACGGATAATACAGGCGGTATTCCTGCAGAGAAGGATAATACCGGTGGTATTCCTGCAGAGAAGGATAATACAGGCGGTATTCCTGCAGAGAAGGATTATACAGGGGGTATTCCTGCAGAGAAGGATAATACAGGCGGTATTCCTGCAGAGAAGGATTATAGAGGGGGTATTCCTGCAGAGAAGGATAATACAGGCGGTATTCCTGCAGAGAAGGATAATGCAGGCGGTATTCCTGCAGAGAAGGATTATACAGGCGGTATTCCTGCAGAGAAGGATAATACAGGGGGTATTCCTGCAGAGAAGTATAATACAGGCGGTATTCCTGCAGAGAAGGATCATACAGGGGGTATTCCTGCAGAGAAGGATAATACAGGGGGTATTCCTGCAGAGAAGGATAATACAGGGGGTATTCCTGCAGAGAAGGATAATACAGGCGGTATTCCTGCAGAGAAGGATAATACAGGGGGTATTCCTGCAGAGAAGGATAATACAGGGGGTATTCCTGCAGAGAAGGATAATACATGGGGTATTCCGGCAGAGAAGGATAATACAGGGGGTATTCCTGCAGAGAAGGATAATACAGGGGGTATTCCTGCAGAGAAGGATAATACAGGGGGTATTCCGGCAGAGAAGGATAATACAGGGGGTATTCCTGCAGAGAAGGATAATACAGGCGGTATTCCTGCAGAGAAGGATAATACAGGGGGTATTCCTGCAGAGAAGGATAATACAGGGGGTATTCCTGCAGAGAAGGATAATACAGGGGGTATTCCTGCAGAGACGGATAATACAGGCGGTATTCCTGCAGAGAAGGATAATACAGGGGGTATTCCTGCAGAGAAGGATAATACAGGGGGTATTCCTGCAGAGAAGGATAATACAGGGGGTATTCCTGCAGAGAAGGATAATACAGGCGGTATTCCTGCAGAGAAGGATAATACAGGGGGTATTCCTGCAGAGAAGGATAATACAGGGGGTATTCCTGCAGAGAAGGATAATACATGGGGTATTCCGGCAGAGAAGGATAATACAGGGGGTATTCCGGCAGAGAAGGATAATACAGGGGGTATTCCTGCAGAGAAGGATAATACAGGGGGTATTCCGGCAGAGAAGGATAATACAGGGGGTATTCCTGCAGAGAAGGATAATACAGGCGGTATTCCTGCAGAGAAGGATAATACAGGGGGTATTCCTGCAGAGAAGGATAATACAGGGTGTATTCCTGCAGAGAAGGATAATACAGGGGGTATTCCTGCAGAGACGGATAATACAGGCGGTATTCCTGCAGAGAAGGATAATACAGGGGGTATTCCTGCAGAGAAGGATAATACAGGGGGTATTCCGGCAGAGAAGGATAATACAGGGGTATTCCTGCAGAGAAGGATAATACAGGCGGTATTCCTGCAGAGAAGGATAATACAGGGGGTATTCCTGCAGAGAAGGATAATACAGGGGGTATTCCTGCAGAGAAGGATAATACAGGGGGTATTCCTGCAGAGACGGATAATACAGGCGGTATTCCTGCAGAGAAGGATAATACCGGCGGTATTCCTGCAGAGAAGGATAATACAGGTGGTATTCCTGCAGAGAAGGATAATACAGGGGGTATTCCTGCAGAGAAGGATAATACAGGGGGTATTCCTGCAGAGAAGGATAATACAGGGGGTATTCCTGCAGAGAAGGATAATACAGGCGGTGTTCCTGCAGAGAAGGATAATACAGGGGGTATTCCTGCAGAGAAGGATAATACAGGGGGTATTCCTGCAGAGAAGGATAATACAGGGGGTATTCCTGCAGAGAAGGATAATACAGGGGGTATTCCTGCAGAGAAGGATAATACAGGGGGTATTCCTGCAGAGAAGGATAATACAGGGGGTATTCCTGCAGAGAAGGATAATACAGGGGGTGTTCCTGCAGAGAAGGATAATACAGGGTGTATTCCTGCAGAGAAGGATAATACAGGGGGTATTCCTGCAGAGAAGGATAATACGGGTTATTCCTGCAGAGAAGGATAATACAGGGGGTATTCCTGCAGAGAAGGATAATACATGCGGTATTCCTGCAGAGAAGGATAATACAGGGGGTATTCCTGCAGAGAAGGATAATACATGCGGTATTCCTGCAGAGAAGGATAATACAGGGGGTATTCCTGCAGAGAAGGATAATACAGGCGGTATTCCTGCAGAGAAGGATAATACAGGCGGTATTCCTGCAGAGAAGGATAATACAGGCGGTATTCCTGCAGAGAAGGATAATACATGTGGTATTCCTGCAGAGAAGGATAATACAGGCGGTATTCCTGCAGAGAAGGATAATACAGGGGGTATTCCTGCAGAGAAGGATAATACAGGTGGAATTCCTGCAGAGAAGGATAATACAGGCGGTATTCCTGCAGAGAAGGATAATACAGGGGGTATTCCTGCAGAGAATGATAATACAGGGGGTATTCCTGCAGAGAAGGATAATACAGGGGGTATTCCTGCAGAGAAGGATAATACAGGGCGTATTCCTGCAGAGAAGTATAATACAGGCGGTATTCCTGCAGAGAAGGATAATACAGGGGGTATTCCTGCAGAGAAGGATAATACAGGGGGTATTCCTGCAGAGAAGGATAATACAGGGGGTATTCCTGCAGAGAAGGATAATACAGGCGGTATTCCTGCAGAGAAGGATAATACAGGGGGTATTCCTGCAGAGAAGGATAATACAGGGGGTATTCCTGCAGAGAAGGATAATACATGGGGTATTCCGGCAGAGAAGGATAATACAGGGGGTATTCCGGCAGAGAAGGATAATACAGGGGGTATTCCTGCAGAGAAGGATAATACAGGCGGTATTCCTGCAGAGAAGGATAATACAGGGGGTATTCCTGCAGAGAAGGATAATACAGGCGGTATTCCTGCAGAGAAGGATAATGCAGGCGGTATTCCTGCAGAGAAGGATTATACAGGGGGTATTCCTGCAGAGAAGGATAACACAGGGGGTATTCCTGCAGAGAAGGATAATGCAGGCGGTATTCCTGCAGAGAAGGATAATACAGGGTGTATTCCTGCAGAGAAGGATAATACAGTGGGTATTCCTGCAGAGAAGGATAATACAGGGGGTATTCCTGCAGAGAAGGATAATACAGGGGGTATTCCTGCAGAGAAGGATAATAAAGGTGGTATTCCTGCAGAGAAGGATAATACAGGGGGTATTCCTGCAGAGAAGGATAATACAGGGGGTATTCCTGCAGAGAAGGATAATACAGGGGGTATTCCTGCAGAGAAGGATAATACAGGGGGTATTCCTGCAGAGAAGGATAATACAGGGTGTATTCCTGCAGAGAAGGATAATACAGGGCGTATTCCTGCAGAGAAGGATAATACAGGCGGTATTCCTGCAGAGAAGGATAATACAGGGCGTATTCCTGCAGAGAAGGATAATACAGGCGGTATTCCTGCAGAGAAGGATAATACAGGGGGTATTCCTGCAGAGAAGGATAATACATGCGGTATTCCTGCAGAGAAGGATAATACAGGGGGTATTCCTGCAGAGAAGGATAATACATGCGGTATTCCTGCAGAGAAGGATAATACAGGGGGTATTCCTGCAGAGAAGGATAATACAGGCGGTATTCCTGCAGAGAAGGATAATACAGGCGGTATTCCTGCAGAGAAGGATAATACAGGCGGTATTCCTGCAGAGAATGATAATACATGTGGTATTCCTGCAGAGAAGGATAATACAGGCGGTATTCCTGCAGAGAAGGATAATACAGGGGGTATTCCTGCAGAGAAGGATAATACAGGTGGAATTCCTGCAGAGAAGGATAATACAGGCGGTATTCCTGCAGAGAAGGATAATACAGGGGGTATTCCTGCAGAGAATGATAATACAGGGGGTATTCCTGCAGAGAAGGATAATACAGGGGGTATTCCTGCAGAGAAGGATAATACAGGGCGTATTCCTGCAGAGAAGTATAATACAGGCGGTATTCCTGCAGAGAAGGATAATACAGGGGGTATTCCTGCAGAGAAGGATAATACAGGGGGTATTCCTGCAGAGAAGGATAATACAGGGGGTATTCCTGCAGAGAAGGATAATACAGGCGGTATTCCTGCAGAGAAGGATAATACAGGGCGTATTCCTGCAGAGAAGGATAATACAGGGGGTATTCCTGCAGAGAAGGATAATACATGGGGTATTCCGGCAGAGAAGGATAATACAGGGGGTATTCCGGCAGAGAAGGATAATACAGGGGGTATTCCTGCAGAGAAGGATAATACAGGCGGTATTCCTGCAGAGAAGGATAATACAGGGGGTATTCCTGCAGAGAAGGATAATACAGGGGGTATTCCTGCAGAGAAGGATAATACAGGGGGTATTCCTGCAGAGACGGATAATACAGGCGGTATTCCTGCAGAGAAGGATAATACCGGTGGTATTCCTGCAGAGAAGGATAATACAGGCGGTATTCCTGCAGAGAAGGATTATACAGGGGGTATTCCTGCAGAGAAGGATAATACAGGCGGTATTCCTGCAGAGAAGGATTATAGAGGGGGTATTCCTGCAGAGAAGGATAATACAGGCGGTATTCCTGCAGAGAAGGATAATGCAGGCGGTATTCCTGCAGAGAAGGATTATACTGGCGGTATTCCTGCAGAGAAGGATAATACAGGGGGTATTCCTGCAGAGAAGTATAATACAGGCGGTATTCCTGCAGAGAAGGATAATACAGGGGGTATTCCTGCAGAGAAGGATAATACAGGGGGTATTCCTGCAGAGAAGGATAATACAGGGGGTATTCCTGCAGAGAAGGATAATACAGGCGGTATTCCTGCAGAGAAGGATAATACAGGGGGTATTCCTGCAGAGAAGGATAATACAGGGGGTATTCCTGCAGAGAAGGATAATACATGGGGTATTCCGGCAGAGAAGGATAATACAGGGGGTATTCCTGCAGAGAAGGATAATACAGGGGGTATTCCTGCAGAGAAGGATAATACAGGGGGTATTCCGGCAGAGAAGGATAATACAGGGGGTATTCCTGCAGAGAAGGATAATACAGGCGGTATTCCTGCAGAGAAGGATAATACAGGGGGTATTCCTGCAGAGAAGGATAATACAGGGGGTATTCCTGCAGAGAAGGATAATACAGGGGGTATTCCTGCAGAGACGGATAATACAGGCGGTATTCCTGCAGAGAAGGATAATACAGGGGGTATTCCTGCAGAGAAGGATAATACAGGGGGTATTCCTGCAGAGAAGGATAATACAGGGGGTATTCCTGCAGAGAAGGATAATACAGGCGGTATTCCTGCAGAGAAGGATAATACAGGGGGTATTCCTGCAGAGAAGGATAATACAGGGGGTATTCCTGCAGAGAAGGATAATACATGGGGTATTCCGGCAGAGAAGGATAATACAGGGGGTATTCCTGCAGAGAAGGATAATACAGGGGGTATTCCTGCAGAGAAGGATAATACAGGGGGTATTCCGGCAGAGAAGGATAATACAGGGGGTATTCCTGCAGAGAAGGATAATACAGGCGGTATTCCTGCAGAGAAGGATAATACAGGGGGTATTCCTGCAGAGAAGGATAATACAGGGTGTATTCCTGCAGAGAAGGATAATACAGGGGGTATTCCTGCAGAGACGGATAATACAGGCGGTATTCCTGCAGAGAAGGATAATACAGGGGGTATTCCTGCAGAGAAGGATAATACAGGGGGTATTCCGGCAGAGAAGGATAATACAGGGGTATTCCTGCAGAGAAGGATAATACAGGCGGTATTCCTGCAGAGAAGGATAATACAGGGGGTATTCCTGCAGAGAAGGATAATACAGGGGGTATTCCTGCAGAGAAGGATAATACAGGGGGTATTCCTGCAGAGACGGATAATACAGGCGGTATTCCTGCAGAGAAGGATAATACCGGCGGTATTCCTGCAGAGAAGGATAATACAGGTGGTATTCCTGCAGAGAAGGATAATACAGGGGGTATTCCTGCAGAGAAGGATAATACAGGGGGTATTCCTGCAGAGAAGGATAATACAGGGGGTATTCCTGCAGAGAAGGATAATACAGGCGGTGTTCCTGCAGAGAAGGATAATACAGGGGGTATTCCTGCAGAGAAGGATAATACAGGGGGTATTCCTGCAGAGAAGGATAATACAGGGGGTATTCCTGCAGAGAAGGATAATACAGGGGGTATTCCTGCAGAGAAGGATAATACAGGGGGTATTCCTGCAGAGAAGGATAATACAGGGGGTATTCCTGCAGAGAAGGATAATACAGGGGGTGTTCCTGCAGAGAAGGATAATACAGGGTGTATTCCTGCAGAGAAGGATAATACAGGGGGTATTCCTGCAGAGAAGGATAATACGGGTTATTCCTGCAGAGAAGGATAATACAGGGGGTATTCCTGCAGAGAAGGATAATACATGCGGTATTCCTGCAGAGAAGGATAATACAGGGGGTATTCCTGCAGAGAAGGATAATACATGCGGTATTCCTGCAGAGAAGGATAATACAGGGGGTATTCCTGCAGAGAAGGATAATACAGGCGGTATTCCTGCAGAGAAGGATAATACAGGCGGTATTCCTGCAGAGAAGGATAATACAGGCGGTATTCCTGCAGAGAAGGATAATACATGTGGTATTCCTGCAGAGAAGGATAATACAGGCGGTATTCCTGCAGAGAAGGATAATACAGGGGGTATTCCTGCAGAGAAGGATAATACAGGTGGAATTCCTGCAGAGAAGGATAATACAGGCGGTATTCCTGCAGAGAAGGATAATACAGGGGGTATTCCTGCAGAGAATGATAATACAGGGGGTATTCCTGCAGAGAAGGATAATACAGGGGGTATTCCTGCAGAGAAGGATAATACAGGGCGTATTCCTGCAGAGAAGTATAATACAGGCGGTATTCCTGCAGAGAAGGATAATACAGGGGGTATTCCTGCAGAGAAGGATAATACAGGGGGTATTCCTGCAGAGAAGGATAATACAGGGGGTATTCCTGCAGAGAAGGATAATACAGGCGGTATTCCTGCAGAGAAGGATAATACAGGGGGTATTCCTGCAGAGAAGGATAATACAGGGGGTATTCCTGCAGAGAAGGATAATACATGGGGTATTCCGGCAGAGAAGGATAATACAGGGGGTATTCCGGCAGAGAAGGATAATACAGGGGGTATTCCTGCAGAGAAGGATAATACAGGCGGTATTCCTGCAGAGAAGGATAATACAGGGGGTATTCCTGCAGAGAAGGATAATACAGGCGGTATTCCTGCAGAGAAGGATAATGCAGGCGGTATTCCTGCAGAGAAGGATTATACAGGGGGTATTCCTGCAGAGAAGGATAACACAGGGGGTATTCCTGCAGAGAAGGATAATGCAGGCGGTATTCCTGCAGAGAAGGATAATACAGGGTGTATTCCTGCAGAGAAGGATAATACAGTGGGTATTCCTGCAGAGAAGGATAATACAGGGGGTATTCCTGCAGAGAAGGATAATACAGGGGGTATTCCTGCAGAGAAGGATAATAAAGGTGGTATTCCTGCAGAGAAGGATAATACAGGGGGTATTCCTGCAGAGAAGGATAATACAGGGGGTATTCCTGCAGAGAAGGATAATACAGGGGGTATTCCTGCAGAGAAGGATAATACAGGGGGTATTCCTGCAGAGAAGGATAATACAGGGTGTATTCCTGCAGAGAAGGATAATACAGGGCGTATTCCTGCAGAGAAGGATAATACAGGCGGTATTCCTGCAGAGAAGGATAATACAGGGCGTATTCCTGCAGAGAAGGATAATACAGGCGGTATTCCTGCAGAGAAGGATAATACAGGGGGTATTCCTGCAGAGAAGGATAATACAGGGGGTATTCCTGTAGAGAAGGATAATACAGGGGGTATTCCTGCAGAGAAGGATAATACAGGGGGTATTCCTGCAGAGAAGGTTAATACAAGGGGTATTCCTGCAGAGAAGGATAATACAGGGGGTATTCCTGCAGAGAAGGATAATACAGGTGGTATTCCTGCAGAGAAGGATAATACAGGGGGTATTCCTGCAGAGAAGGATAATACAGGGGGTATTCCTGCAGAGAAGGATAACACAGGGGGTATTCCTGCAGAGAAGGATAACACAGGGGGTATTCCTGCAGAGAAGGATAACACAGGGGGTATTCCTGCAGAGAAGGATAATACAGGGGGTATTCCTGCAGAGAAGGATAATACAGGGGGTATTCCTGCAGAGAAGGATAATACAGGGGGTATTCCTGCAGAGAAGGATAATATTCCTGCAGAGAAGGATAATACAGGTGGTATTCCTGCAGAGAAGGATAATACAGGGGGTATTCCTGCAGAGAAGGATAATACAGGGGGTATTCCTGCAGAGAAGGATAACACAGGGGGTATTCCTGCAGAGAAGGATAACACAGGGGGTATTCCTGCAGAGAAGGATAACACAGGGGGTATTCCTGCAGAGAAGGATAATACAGGGGGTATTCCTGCAGAGAAGGATAATACAGGGGGTATTCCTGCAGAGAAGGATAATACAGGGGGTATTCCTGCAGAGAAGGATAATATTCCTGCAGAGAAGGATAATACAGGCGGTATTCCTGCAGAGAAGGATAATACAGGCGGTATTCCTGCAGAGAAGGATAATACAGGCGGTATTCCTGCAGAGAAGGATAATACAGGCGGTATTCCTGCAGAGAAGGATAATACAGGCGGTATTCCTGCAGAGAAGGATAATACAGGGGGTATTCCTGCAGAGAAGGATAATACAGGGGGTATTCCTGCAGAGAAGGATAATACAGGGGGTATTCCTGCAGAGAAGGATAATACAGGGGGTATTCCTGCAGAGAAGGATAATACAGGGGGTATTCCTGCAGAGAAGGATAATACATGCGGTATTCCTGCAGAGAAGGATAATACAGGGGGTATTCCTGCAGAGAAGGATAATACATGCGGTATTCCTGCAGAGAAGGATAATACAGGGGGTATTCCTGCAGAGAAGGATAATACAGGCGGTATTCCTGCAGAGAAGGATAATACAGGCGGTATTCCTGCAGAGAAGGATAATACAGGCGGTATTCCTGCAGAGAATGATAATACATGTGGTATTCCTGCAGAGAAGGATAATACAGGCGGTATTCCTGCAGAGAAGGATAATACAGGGGGTATTCCTGCAGAGAAGGATAATACACGTGGAATTCCTGCAGAGAAGGATAATACAGGCGGTATTCCTGCAGAGAAGGATAATACAGGGGGTATTCCTGCAGAGAATGATAATACAAGAGGTATTCCTGCAGAGAAGGATAATACAGGGGGTATTCCTGCAGAGAAGGATAATACAGGGGGTATTCCTGCAGAGAAGGATAACACAGGGGGTATTCCTGCAGAGAAGGATAACACAGGGGGTATTCCTGCAGAGAAGGATAATACAGGGGGTATTCCTGCAGAGAAGGATAATACAGGGGGTATTCCTGCAGAGAAGGATAATACAGGGGGTATTCCTGCAGAGAAGGATAATACAGGCGGTATTCCTGCAGAGAAGGATAATACAGGGGGTATTCCTGCAGAGAAGGATAATACAGGGGGTATTCCTGCAGAGAAGGATAATACAGGGGGTATTCCTGCAGAGAAGGATAATACAGGCGGTATTCCTGCAGAGAAGGATAATACAGGGGGTATTCCTGCAGAGAAGGATAATACAGGGGGTATTCCTGCAGAGAAGGATAATACAGGGGGTATTCCTGCAGAGACGGATAATACAGGCGGTATTCCTGCAGAGAAGGATAATACCGGCGGTATTCCTGCAGAGAAGGATAATACAGGCGGTATTCCTGCAGAGAAGGATTATACAGGGGGTATTCCTGCAGAGAAGGATAATACAGGCGGTATTCCTGCAGAGAAGGATTATAGAGGGGGTATTCCTGCAGAGAAGGATAATACAGGCGGTATTCCTGCAGAGAAGGATAATGCAGGCGGTATTCCTGCAGAGAAGGATTATACAGGGGGTATTCCTGCAGAGAAGGATAACACAGGGGGTATTCCTGCAGAGAAGGATAATGCAGGCGGTATTCCTGCAGAGAAGGATAATACAGGGTGTATTCCTGCAGAGAAGGATAATACAGTGGGTATTCCTGCAGAGAAGGATAATACAGGGGGTATTCCTGCAGAGAAGGATAATACAGGGGGTATTCCTGCAGAGAAGGATAATAAAGGTGGTATTCCTGCAGAGAAGGATAATACAGGGGGTATTCCTGCAGAGAAGGATAATACAGGTGGTATTCCTGCAGAGAAGGATAATACAGGGGGTATTCCTGCAGAGAAGGATAATACAGGGGGTATTCCTGCAGAGAAGGATAATACAGGGGGTATTCCTGCAGAGAAGGATAATACAGGGGGTATTCCTGCAGAGAAGGATAATACAGGGTGTATTCCTGCAGAGAAGGATAATACAGGGCGTATTCCTGCAGAGAAGGATAATACAGGCGGTATTCCTGCAGAGAAGGATAATACAGGGGGTATTCCTGCAGAGAAGGATAATACAGGGGGTATTCCTGCAGAGAAGGATAATACAGGGGGTATTCCTGCAGAGAAGGATAATACAGGGGGTATTCCTGTAGAGAAGGATAATACAGGGGGTATTCCTGCAGAGAAGGATAATACAGGGGGTATTCCTGCAGAGAAGGTTAATACAAGGGGTATTCCTGCAGAGAAGGATAATACAGGGGGTATTCCTGCAGAGAAGGATAATACAGGTGGTATTCCTGCAGAGAAGGATAATACAGGGGGTATTCCTGCAGAGAAGGATAATACAGGGGGTATTCCTGCAGAGAAGGATAACACAGGGGGTATTCCTGCAGAGAAGGATAACACAGGGGGTATTCCTGCAGAGAAGGATAACACAGGGGGTATTCCTGCAGAGAAGGATAATACAGGGGGTATTCCTGCAGAGAAGGATAATACAGGGGGTATTCCTGCAGAGAAGGATAATACAGGGGGTATTCCTGCAGAGAAGGATAATATTCCTGCAGAGAAGGATAATACAGGCGGTATTCCTGCAGAGAAGGATAATACAGGCGGTATTCCTGCAGAGAAGGATAATACAGGCGGTATTCCTGCAGAGAAGGATAATACAGGCGGTATTCCTGCAGAGAAGGATAATACAGGCGGTATTCCTGCAGAGAAGGATAATACAGGGGGTATTCCTGCAGAGAAGGATAATACAGGGGGTATTCCTGCAGAGAAGGATAATACAGGGGGTATTCCTGCAGAGAAGGATAATACAGGGGGTATTCCTGCAGAGAAGGATAATACAGGGGGTATTCCTGCAGAGAAGGATAATACATGCGGTATTCCTGCAGAGAAGGATAATACAGGGGGTATTCCTGCAGAGAAGGATAATACATGCGGTATTCCTGCAGAGAAGGATAATACAGGGGGTATTCCTGCAGAGAAGGATAATACAGGCGGTATTCCTGCAGAGAAGGATAATACAGGCGGTATTCCTGCAGAGAAGGATAATACAGGCGGTATTCCTGCAGAGAATGATAATACATGTGGTATTCCTGCAGAGAAGGATAATACAGGCGGTATTCCTGCAGAGAAGGATAATACAGGGGGTATTCCTGCAGAGAAGGATAATACACGTGGAATTCCTGCAGAGAAGGATAATACAGGCGGTATTCCTGCAGAGAAGGATAATACAGGGGGTATTCCTGCAGAGAATGATAATACAAGAGGTATTCCTGCAGAGAAGGATAATACAGGGGGTATTCCTGCAGAGAAGGATAATACAGGGCGTATTCCTGCAGAGAAGTATAATACAGGCGGTATTCCTGCAGAGAAGGATAATACAGGGGGTATTCCTGCAGAGAAGGATAATACAGGGGGTATTCCTGCAGAGAAGGATAATACAGGGGGTATTCCTGCAGAGAAGGATAATACAGGCGGTATTCCTGCAGAGAAGGATAATACAGGGGGTATTCCTGCAGAGAAGGATAATACAGGGGGTATTCCTGCAGAGAAGGATAATACAGGGGGTATTCCTGCAGAGAAGGATAATACAGGCGGTATTCCTGCAGAGAAGGATAATACAGGGGGTATTCCTGCAGAGAAGGATAATACAGGGGGTATTCCTGCAGAGAAGGATAATACAGGGGGTATTCCTGCAGAGACGGATAATACAGGCGGTATTCCTGCAGAGAAGGATAATACCGGCGGTATTCCTGCAGAGAAGGATAATACAGGCGGTATTCCTGCAGAGAAGGATTATACAGGGGGTATTCCTGCAGAGAAGGATAATACAGGCGGTATTCCTGCAGAGAAGGATTATAGAGGGGGTATTCCTGCAGAGAAGGATAATACAGGCGGTATTCCTGCAGAGAAGGATAATGCAGGCGGTATTCCTGCAGAGAAGGATTATACAGGGGGTATTCCTGCAGAGAAGGATAACACAGGGGGTATTCCTGCAGAGAAGGATAATGCAGGCGGTATTCCTGCAGAGAAGGATAATACAGGGTGTATTCCTGCAGAGAAGGATAATACAGTGGGTATTCCTGCAGAGAAGGATAATACAGGGGGTATTCCTGCAGAGAAGGATAATACAGGGGGTATTCCTGCAGAGAAGGATAATAAAGGTGGTATTCCTGCAGAGAAGGATAATACAGGGGGTATTCCTGCAGAGAAGGATAATACCGGTGGTATTCCTGCAGAGAAGGATAATACAGGGGGTATTCCTGCAGAGAAGGATAATACAGGGGGTATTCCTGCAGAGAAGGATAATACAGGGGGTATTCCTGCAGAGAAGGATAATACAGGGGGTATTCCTGCAGAGAAGGATAATACAGGGTGTATTCCTGCAGAGAAGGATAATACAGGGCGTATTCCTGCAGAGAAGGATAATACAGGCGGTATTCCTGCAGAGAAGGATAATACAGGGGGTATTCCTGCAGAGAAGGATAATACAGGGGGTATTCCTGCAGAGAAGGATAATACAGGGGGTATTCCTGCAGAGAAGGATAATACAGGGGGTATTCCTGTAGAGAAGGATAATACAGGGGGTATTCCTGCAGAGAAGGATAATACAGGGGGTATTCCTGCAGAGAAGGTTAATACAAGGGGTATTCCTGCAGAGAAGGATAATACAGGGGGTATTCCTGCAGAGAAGGATAATACAGGTGGTATTCCTGCAGAGAAGGATAATACAGGGGGTATTCCTGCAGAGAAGGATAATACAGGGGGTATTCCTGCAGAGAAGGATAACACAGGGGGTATTCCTGCAGAGAAGGATAACACAGGGGGTATTCCTGCAGAGAAGGATAACACAGGGGGTATTCCTGCAGAGAAGGATAATACAGGGGGTATTCCTGCAGAGAAGGATAATACAGGGGGTATTCCTGCAGAGAAGGATAATACAGAGGGTATTCCTGCAGAGAAGGATAATATTCCTGCAGAGAAGGATAATACAGGCGGTATTCCTGCAGAGAAGGATAATACAGGCGGTATTCCTGCAGAGAAGGATAATACAGGCGGTATTCCTGCAGAGAAGGATAATACAGGCGGTATTCCTGCAGAGAAGGATAATACAGGCGGTATTCATGCAGAGAAGGATAATACAGGCGGTATTCCTGCAGAGAAGGATAATACAGGGGGTATTCCTGCAGAGAAGGATAATACAGGGGGTATTCCTGCAGAGAAGGATAATACAGGGGGTATTCCTGCAGAGAAGGATAATACAGGGGGTATTCCTGCAGAGAAGGATAATACAGGGGGTATTCCTGCAGAGAAGGATAATACATGCGGTATTCCTGCAGAGAAGGATAATACAGGGGGTATTCCTGCAGAGAAGGATAATACATGCGGTATTCCTGCAGAGAAGGATAATACAGGGGGTATTCCTGCAGAGAAGGATAATACAGGCGGTATTCCTGCAGAGAAGGATAATACAGGCGGTATTCCTGCAGAGAAGGATAATACAGGCGGTATTCCTGCAGAGAATGATAATACATGTGGTATTCCTGCAGAGAAGGATAATACAGGCGGTATTCCTGCAGAGAAGGATAATACAGGTGGAATTCCTGCAGAGAAGGATAATACAGGTGGAATTCCTGCAGAGAAGGATAATACAGGCGGTATTCCTGCAGAGAAGGATAATACAGGGGGTATTCCTGCAGAGAATGATAATACAGGGGGTATTCCTGCAGAGAAGGATAATACAGGGGGTATTCCTGCAGAGAAGGATAATACAGGGCGTATTCCTGCAGAGAAGTATAATACAGGCGGTATTCCTGCAGAGAAGGATAATACAGGGGGTATTCCTGCAGAGAAGGATAATACAGGGGGTATTCCTGCAGAGAAGGATAATACAGGGGGTATTCCTGCAGAGAAGGATAATACAGGCGGTATTCCTGCAGAGAAGGATAATACAGGGCGTATTCCTGCAGAGAAGGATAATACAGGGGGTATTCCTGCAGAGAAGGATAATACATGGGGTATTCCGGCAGAGAAGGATAATACAGGGGGTATTCCGGCAGAGAAGGATAATACAGGGGGTATTCCTGCAGAGAAGGATAATACAGGCGGTATTCCTGCAGAGAAGGATAATACAGGGGGTATTCCTGCAGAGAAGGATAATACAGGGGGTATTCCTGCAGAGAAGGATAATACAGGGGGTATTCCTGCAGAGACGGATAATACAGGCGGTATTCCTGCAGAGAAGGATAATACCGGTGGTATTCCTGCAGAGAAGGATAATACAGGCGGTATTCCTGCAGAGAAGGATTATACAGGGGGTATTCCTGCAGAGAAGGATAATACAGGCGGTATTCCTGCAGAGAAGGATAATACAGTGGGTATTCCTGCAGAGAAGGATAATACAGGGTGTATTCCTGCAGAGAAGGATAATACAGTGGGTATTCCTGCAGAGAAGGATAATACAGGGGGTATTCCTGCAGAGAAGGATAATACAGGGGGTATTCCTGCAGAGAAGGATAATACAGGGTGTATTCCTGCAGAGAAGGATAATACAGGGCGTATTCCTGCAGAGAAGGATAATACAGGCGGTATTCCTGCAGAGAAGGATAATGCAGGCGGTATTCCTGCAGAGAAGGATAATACAGGGTGTATTCCTGCAGAGAAGGATAATACAGTGGGTATTCCTGCAGAGAAGGATAATACAGGGGGTATTCCTGCAGAGAAGGATAATACAGGGGGTATTCCTGCAGAGAAGGATAATAAAGGTGGTATTCCTGCAGAGAAGGATAATACAGGGGGTATTCCTGCAGAGAAGGATAATACAGGTGGTATTCCTGCAGAGAAGGATAATACAGGGGGTATTCCTGCAGAGAAGGATAATACAGGGGGTATTCCTGCAGAGAAGGATAATACAGGGGGTATTCCTGCAGAGAAGGATAATACAGGGGGTATTCCTGCAGAGAAGGATAATACAGGGTGTATTCCTGCAGAGAAGGATAATACAGGGCGTATTCCTGCAGAGAAGGATAATACAGGCGGTATTCCTGCAGAGAAGGATAATACAGGGGGTATTCCTGCAGAGAAGGATAATACAGGGGGTATTCCTGCAGAGAAGGATAATACAGGGGGTATTCCTGCAGAGAAGGATAATACAGGGGGTATTCCTGTAGAGAAGGATAATACAGGGGGTATTCCTGCAGAGAAGGATAATACAGGGGGTATTCCTGCAGAGAAGGTTAATACAAGGGGTATTCCTGCAGAGAAGGATAATACAGGGGGTATTCCTGCAGAGAAGGATAATACAGGTGGTATTCCTGCAGAGAAGGATAATACAGGGGGTATTCCTGCAGAGAAGGATAATACAGGCGGTATTCCTGCAGAGAAGGATAATACAGGCGGTATTCCTGCAGAGAAGGATAATACAGGCGGTATTCCTGCAGAGAAGGATAATACAGGCGGTATTCCTGCAGAGAAGGATAATACAGGCGGTATTCATGCAGAGAAGGATAATACAGGCGGTATTCCTGCAGAGAAGGATAATACAGGGGGTATTCCTGCAGAGAAGGATAATATTCCTGCAGAGAAGGATAATACAGGCGGTATTCCTGCAGAGAAGGATAATACAGGCGGTATTCCTGCAGAGAAGGATAATACAGGCGGTATTCCTGCAGAGAAGGATAATACAGGCGGTATTCCTGCAGAGAAGGATAATACAGGCGGTATTCATGCAGAGAAGGATAATACAGGGGGTATTCCTGCAGAGAAGGATAATACAGGGGGTATTCCTGCAGAGAAGGATAATACAGGGGGTATTCCTGCAGAGAAGGATAATACAGGGGGTATTCCTGCAGAGAAGGATAATACAGGGGGTATTCCTGCAGAGAAGGATAATACAGGGGGTATTCCTGCAGAGAAGGATAATACATGCGGTATTCCTGCAGAGAAGGATAATACAGGGGGTATTCCTGCAGAGAAGGATAATACATGCGGTATTCCTGCAGAGAAGGATAATACAGGGGGTATTCCTGCAGAGAAGGATAATACAGGCGGTATTCCTGCAGAGAAGGATAATACAGGCGGTATTCCTGCAGAGAAGGATAATACAGGCGGTATTCCTGCAGAGAATGATAATACATGTGGTATTCCTGCAGAGAAGGATAATACAGGCGGTATTCCTGCAGAGAAGGATAATACAGGGGGTATTCCTGCAGAGAAGGATAATACAGGTGGAATTCCTGCAGAGAAGGATAATACAGGCGGTATTCCTGCAGAGAAGGATAATACAGGGGGTATTCCTGCAGAGAATGATAATACAGGGGGTATTCCTGCAGAGAAGGATAATACAGGGGGTATTCCTGCAGAGAAGGATAATACAGGGCGTATTCCTGCAGAGAAGTATAATACAGGCGGTATTCCTGCAGAGAAGGATAATACAGGGGGTATTCCTGCAGAGAAGGATAATACAGGGGGTATTCCTGCAGAGAAGGATAATACAGGGGGTATTCCTGCAGAGAAGGATAATACAGGCGGTATTCCTGCAGAGAAGGATAATACAGGGCGTATTCCTGCAGAGAAGGATAATACAGGGGGTATTCCTGCAGAGAAGGATAATACAGTACATGGGGTATTCCGGCAGAGAAGGATAATACAGGGGGTATTCCGGCAGAGAAGGATAATACAGGGGGTATTCCTGCAGAGAAGGATAATACAGGCGGTATTCCTGCAGAGAAGGATAATACAGGGGGTATTCCTGCAGAGAAGGATAATACAGGGGGTATTCCTGCAGAGAAGGATAATACAGGGGGTATTCCTGCAGAGACGGATAATACAGGCGGTATTCCTGCAGAGAAGGATAATACCGGTGGTATTCCTGCAGAGAAGGATAATACAGGCGGTATTCCTGCAGAGAAGGATTATACAGGGGGTATTCCTGCAGAGAAGGATAATACAGGCGGTATTCCTGCAGAGAAGGATTATAGAGGGGGTATTCCTGCAGAGAAGGATAATACAGGCGGTATTCCTGCAGAGAAGGATAATGCAGGCGGTATTCCTGCAGAGAAGGATTATACAGGCGGTATTCCTGCAGAGAAGGATAATACAGGGGGTATTCCTGCAGAGAAGTATAATACAGGCGGTATTCCTGCAGAGAAGGATAATACAGGGGGTATTCCTGCAGAGAAGGATAATACAGGGGGTATTCCTGCAGAGAAGGATAATACAGGGGGTATTCCTGCAGAGAAGGATAATACAGGCGGTATTCCTGCAGAGAAGGATAATACAGGGGGTATTCCTGCAGAGAAGGATAATACAGGGGGTATTCCTGCAGAGAAGGATAATACATGGGGTATTCCGGCAGAGAAGGATAATACAGGGGGTATTCCTGCAGAGAAGGATAATACAGGGGGTATTCCTGCAGAGAAGGATAATACAGGGGGTATTCCGGCAGAGAAGGATAATACAGGGGGTATTCCTGCAGAGAAGGATAATACAGGCGGTATTCCTGCAGAGAAGGATAATACAGGGGGTATTCCTGCAGAGAAGGATAATACAGGGTGTATTCCTGCAGAGAAGGATAATACAGGGGGTATTCCTGCAGAGACGGATAATACAGGCGGTATTCCTGCAGAGAAGGATAATACAGGGGGTATTCCTGCAGAGAAGGATAATACAGGGGGTATTCCTGCAGAGAAGGATAATACAGGGGGTATTCCTGCAGAGAAGGATAATACAGGCGGTATTCCTGCAGAGAAGGATAATACAGGGGGTATTCCTGCAGAGAAGGATAATACAGGGGGTATTCCTGCAGAGAAGGATAATACATGGGGTATTCCGGCAGAGAAGGATAATACAGGGGGTATTCCTGCAGAGAAGTATAATACAGGGGTTGTTCCTGCAGAGAAGGATAATACAGGGGGTATTCCGGCAGAGAAGGATAATACAGGGGGTATTCCTGCAGAGAAGGATAATACAGGCGGTATTCCTGCAGAGAAGGATAATACAGGGGGTATTCCTGCAGAGAAGGATAATACAGGGTGTATTCCTGCAGAGAAGGATAATACAGGGGGTATTCCTGCAGAGACGGATAATACAGGCGGTATTCCTGCAGAGAAGGATAATACAGGGGGTATTCCTGCAGAGAAGGATAATACAGGGGGTATTCCGGCAGAGAAGGATAATACAGGGGTATTCCTGCAGAGAAGGATAATACAGGCGGTATTCCTGCAGAGAAGGATAATACAGGGGGTATTCCTGCAGAGAAGGATAATACAGGGGGTATTCCTGCAGAGAAGGATAATACAGGGGGTATTCCTGCAGAGACGGATAATACAGGCGGTATTCCTGCAGAGAAGGATAATACCGGCGGTATTCCTGCAGAGAAGGATAATACAGGTGGTATTCCTGCAGAGAAGGATAATACAGGGGGTATTCCTGCAGAGAAGGATAATACAGGGGGTATTCCTGCAGAGAAGGATAATAAAGGTGGTATTCCTGCAGAGAAGGATAATACAGGGGGTATTCCTGCAGAGAAGGATAATACAGGTGGTATTCCTGCAGAGAAGGATAATACAGGGGGTATTCCTGCAGAGAAGGATAATACAGGGGGTATTCCTGCAGAGAAGGATAATACAGGGGGTATTCCTGCAGAGAAGGATAATACAGGGGGTATTCCTGCAGAGAAGGATAATACAGGGCGTATTCCTGCAGAGAAGGATAATACAGGGCGTATTCCTGCAGAGAAGGATAATACAGGCGGTATTCCTGCAGAGAAGGATAATACAGGGGGTATTCCTGCAGAGAAGGATAATACAGGGGGTATTCCTGCAGAGAAGGATAATACAGGGGGTATTCCTGCAGAGAAGGATAATACAGGGGGTATTCCTGCAGAGAAGGATAATACAGGGGGTATTCCTGCAGAGAAGGATAATACAGGGGGTATTCCTGCAGAGAAGGTTAATACAAGGGGTATTCCTGCAGAGAAGGATAATACAGGGGGTATTCCTGCAGAGAAGGATAATACAGGTGGTATTCCTGCAGAGAAGGATAATACAGGGGGTATTCCTGCAGAGAAGGATAATACAGGCGGTATTCCTGCAGAGAAGGATTATACAGGCGGTATTCCTGCAGAGAAGGATAATACAGGCGGTATTCCTGCAGAGAAGGATAATACAGGCGGTATTCCTGCAGAGAAGGATAATACAGGCGGTATTCATGCAGAGAAGGATAATACAGGCGGTATTCCTGCAGAGAAGGATAATACAGGGGGTATTCCTGCAGAGAAGGATAATATTCCTGCAGAGAAGGATAATACAGGCGGTATTCCTGCAGAGAAGGATAATACAGGCGGTATTCCTGCAGAGAAGGATAATACAGGCGGTATTCCTGCAGAGAAGGATAATACAGGCGGTATTCCTGCAGAGAAGGATAATACAGGCGGTATTCATGCAGAGAAGGATAATACAGGGGGTATTCCTGCAGAGAAGGATAATACAGGGGGTATTCCTGCAGAGAAGGATAATACAGGGGGTATTCCTGCAGAGAAGGATAATACAGGGGGTATTCCTGCAGAGAAGGATAATACAGGGGGTATTCCTGCAGAGAAGGATAATACAGGGGGTATTCCTGCAGAGAAGGATAATACATGCGGTATTCCTGCAGAGAAGGATAATACAGGGGGTATTCCTGCAGAGAAGGATAATACATGCGGTATTCCTGCAGAGAAGGATAATACAGGGGGTATTCCTGCAGAGAAGGATAATACAGGCGGTATTCCTGCAGAGAAGGATAATACAGGCGGTATTCCTGCAGAGAAGGATAATACAGGCGGTATTCCTGCAGAGAATGATAATACATGTGGTATTCCTGCAGAGAAGGATAATACAGGCGGTATTCCTGCAGAGAAGGATAATACAGGGGGTATTCCTGCAGAGAAGGATAATACAGGTGGAATTCCTGCAGAGAAGGATAATACAGGCGGTATTCCTGCAGAGAAGGATAATACAGGGGGTATTCCTGCAGAGAATGATAATACAGGGGGTATTCCTGCAGAGAAGGATAATACAGGGGGTATTCCTGCAGAGAAGGATAATACAGGGCGTATTCCTGCAGAGAAGTATAATACAGGCGGTATTCCTGCAGAGAAGGATAATACAGGGGGTATTCCTGCAGAGAAGGATAATACAGGGGGTATTCCTGCAGAGAAGGATAATACAGGCGGTATTCCTGCAGAGAAGGATAATACAGGGCGTATTCCTGCAGAGAAGGATAATACAGGGGGTATTCCTGCAGAGAAGGATAATACATGGGGTATTCCGGCAGAGAAGGATAATACAGGGGGTATTCCGGCAGAGAAGGATAATACAGGGGGTATTCCTGCAGAGAAGGATAATACAGGCGGTATTCCTGCAGAGAAGGATAATACAGGGGGTATTCCTGCAGAGAAGGATAATACAGGGGGTATTCCTGCAGAGAAGGATAATACAGGGGGTATTCCTGCAGAGACGGATAATACAGGCGGTATTCCTGCAGAGAAGGATAATACCGGTGGTATTCCTGCAGAGAAGGATAATACAGGCGGTATTCCTGCAGAGAAGGATTATACAGGGGGTATTCCTGCAGAGAAGGATAATACAGGCGGTATTCCTGCAGAGAAGGATTATAGAGGGGGTATTCCTGCAGAGAAGGATAATACAGGCGGTATTCCTGCAGAGAAGGATAATGCAGGCGGTATTCCTGCAGAGAAGGATTATACAGCCGGTATTCCTGCAGAGAAGGATAATACAGGGGGTATTCCTGCAGAGAAGTATAATACAGGCGGTATTCCTGCAGAGAAGGATAATACAGGCGGTATTCCTGCAGAGAAGGATAATACAGGCGGTATTCATGCAGAGAAGGATAATACAGGGGGTATTCCTGCAGAGAAGGATAATACAGGGGGTATTCCTGCAGAGAAGGATAATACAGGGGGTATTCCTGCAGAGAAGGATAATACAGGGGGTATTCCTGCAGAGAAGGATAATACAGGGGGTATTCCTGCAGAGAAGGATAATACAGGGGGTATTCCTGCAGAGAAGGATAATACATGCGGTATTCCTGCAGAGAAGGATAATACAGGGGGTATTCCTGCAGAGAAGGATAATACATGCGGTATTCCTGCAGAGAAGGATAATACAGGGGGTATTCCTGCAGAGAAGGATAATACAGGCGGTATTCCTGCAGAGAAGGATAATACAGGCGGTATTCCTGCAGAGAAGGATAATACAGGCGGTATTCCTGCAGAGAATGATAATACATGTGGTATTCCTGCAGAGAAGGATAATACAGGCGGTATTCCTGCAGAGAAGGATAATACAGGGGGTATTCCTGCAGAGAAGGATAATACAGGTGGAATTCCTGCAGAGAAGGATAATACAGGCGGTATTCCTGCAGAGAAGGATAATACAGGGGGTATTCCTGCAGAGAATGATAATACAGGGGGTATTCCTGCAGAGAAGGATAATACAGGGGGTATTCCTGCAGAGAAGGATAATACAGGGCGTATTCCTGCAGAGAAGTATAATACAGGCGGTATTCCTGCAGAGAAGGATAATACAGGGGGTATTCCTGCAGAGAAGGATAATACAGGGGGTATTCCTGCAGAGAAGGATAATACAGGCGGTATTCCTGCAGAGAAGGATAATACAGGGCGTATTCCTGCAGAGAAGGATAATACAGGGGGTATTCCTGCAGAGAAGGATAATACATGGGGTATTCCGGCAGAGAAGGATAATACAGGGGGTATTCCGGCAGAGAAGGATAATACAGGGGGTATTCCTGCAGAGAAGGATAATACAGGCGGTATTCCTGCAGAGAAGGATAATACAGGGGGTATTCCTGCAGAGAAGGATAATACAGGGGGTATTCCTGCAGAGAAGGATAATACAGGGGGTATTCCTGCAGAGACGGATAATACAGGCGGTATTCCTGCAGAGAAGGATAATACCGGTGGTATTCCTGCAGAGAAGGATAATACAGGCGGTATTCCTGCAGAGAAGGATTATACAGGGGGTATTCCTGCAGAGAAGGATAATACAGGCGGTATTCCTGCAGAGAAGGATTATAGAGGGGGTATTCCTGCAGAGAAGGATAATACAGGCGGTATTCCTGCAGAGAAGGATAATGCAGGCGGTATTCCTGCAGAGAAGGATTATACAGCCGGTATTCCTGCAGAGAAGGATAATACAGGGGGTATTCCTGCAGAGAAGTATAATACAGGCGGTATTCCTGCAGAGAAGGATAATACAGGGGGTATTCCTGCAGAGAAGGATAATACAGGGGGTATTCCTGCAGAGAAGGATAATACAGGGGGTATTCCTGCAGAGAAGGATAATACAGGCGGTATTCCTGCAGAGAAGGATAATACAGGGGGTATTCCTGCAGAGAAGGATAATACAGGGGGTATTCCTGCAGAGAAGGATAATACATGGGGTATTCCGGCAGAGAAGGATAATACAGGGGGTATTCCTGCAGAGAAGGATAATACAGGGGGTATTCCTGCAGAGAAGGATAATACAGGGGGTATTCCGGCAGAGAAGGATAATACAGGGGGTATTCCTGCAGAGAAGGATAATACAGGCGGTATTCCTGCAGAGAAGGATAATACAGGGGGTATTCCTGCAGAGAAGGATAATACAGGGTGTATTCCTGCAGAGAAGGATAATACAGGGGGTATTCCTGCAGAGACGGATAATACAGGCGGTATTCCTGCAGAGAAGGATAATACAGGGGGTATTCCTGCAGAGAAGGATAATACAGGGGGTATTCCTGCAGAGAAGGATAATACAGGGGGTATTCCTGCAGAGAAGGATAATACAGGCGGTATTCCTGCAGAGAAGGATAATACAGGGGGTATTCCTGCAGAGAAGGATAATACAGGGGGTATTCCTGCAGAGAAGGATAATACATGGGGTATTCCGGCAGAGAAGGATAATACAGGGGGTATTCCTGCAGAGAAGGATAATACAGGGGTTGTTCCTGCAGAGAAGGATAATACAGGGGGTATTCCGGCAGAGAAGGATAATACAGGGGGTATTCCTGCAGAGAAGGATAATACAGGCGGTATTCCTGCAGAGAAGGATAATACAGGGGGTATTCCTGCAGAGAAGGATAATACAGGGTGTATTCCTGCAGAGAAGGATAATACAGGGGGTATTCCTGCAGAGACGGATAATACAGGCGGTATTCCTCCAGAGAAGGATAATACAGGGGGTATTCCTGCAGAGAAGGATAATACAGGGGGTATTCCGGCAGAGAAGGATAATACAGGGGTATTCCTGCAGAGAAGGATAATACAGGCGGTATTCCTGCAGAGAAGGATAATACAGGGGGTATTCCTGCAGAGAAGGATAATACAGGGGGTATTCCTGCAGAGAAGGATAATACAGGGGGTATTCCTGCAGAGACGGATAATACAGGCGGTATTCCTGCAGAGAAGGATAATACCGGCGGTATTCCTGCAGAGAAGGATAATACAGGTGGTATTCCTGCAGAGAAGGATAATACAGGGGGTATTCCTGCAGAGAAGGATAATACAGGGGGTATTCCTGCAGAGAAGGATAATACAGGGGGTATTCCTGCAGAGAAGGATAATACAGGCGGTGTTCCTGCAGAGAAGGATAATACAGGGGGTATTCCTGCAGAGAAGGATAATACAGGGGGTATTCCTGCAGAGAAGGATAATACAGGGGGTATTCCTGCAGAGAAGGATAATACAGGGGGTATTCCTGCAGAGAAGGATAATACAGGGGGTATTCCTGCAGAGAAGGATAATACAGGGGGTATTCCTGCAGAGAAGGATAATACAGGGGGTGTTCCTGCAGAGAAGGATAATACAGGGTGTATTCCTGCAGAGAAGGATAATACAGGGGGTATTCCTGCAGAGAAGGATAATACGGGTTATTCCTGCAGAGAAGGATAATACAGGGGGTATTCCTGCAGAGAAGGATAATACAGGCGGTATTCCTGCAGAGAAGGATAATACAGGGGGTATTCCTGCAGAGAAGGATAATACATGCGGTATTCCTGCAGAGAAGGATAATACAGGGGGTATTCCTGCAGAGAAGGATAATACAGGCGGTATTCCTGCAGAGAAGGATAATACAGGCGGTATTCCTGCAGAGAAGGATAATACAGGCGGTATTCCTGCAGAGAAGGATAATACATGTGGTATTCCTGCAGAGAAGGATAATACAGGCGGTATTCCTGCAGAGAAGGATAATACAGGGGGTATTCCTGCAGAGAAGGATAATACAGGTGGAATTCCTGCAGAGAAGGATAATACAGGCGGTATTCCTGCAGAGAAGGATAATACAGGGGGTATTCCTGCAGAGAATGATAATACAGGGGGTATTCCTGCAGAGAAGGATAATACAGGGGGTATTCCTGCAGAGAAGGATAATACAGGGCGTATTCCTGCAGAGAAGTATAATACAGGCGGTATTCCTGCAGAGAAGGATAATACAGGGGGTATTCCTGCAGAGAAGGATAATACAGGGGGTATTCCTGCAGAGAAGGATAATACAGGGGGTATTCCTGCAGAGAAGGATAATACAGGCGGTATTCCTGCAGAGAAGGATAATACAGGGGGTATTCCTGCAGAGAAGGATAATACAGGGGGTATTCCTGCAGAGAAGGATAATACATGGGGTATTCCGGCAGAGAAGGATAATACAGGGGGTATTCCGGCAGAGAAGGATAATACAGGGGGTATTCCTGCAGAGAAGGATAATACAGGCGGTATTCCTGCAGAGAAGGATAATACAGGGGGTATTCCTGCAGAGAAGGATAATACAGGCGGTATTCCTGCAGAGAAGGATAATGCAGGCGGTATTCCTGCAGAGAAGGATTATACAGGGGGTATTCCTGCAGAGAAGGATAACACAGGGGGTATTCCTGCAGAGAAGGATAATGCAGGCGGTATTCCTGCAGAGAAGGATAATACAGGGTGTATTCCTGCAGAGAAGGATAATACAGTGGGTATTCCTGCAGAGAAGGATAATACAGGGGGTATTCCTGCAGAGAAGGATAATACAGGGGGTATTCCTGCAGAGAAGGATAATAAAGGTGGTATTCCTGCAGAGAAGGATAATACAGGGGGTATTCCTGCAGAGAAGGATAATACAGGCGGTATTCCTGCAGAGAAGGATAATACAGGGGGTATTCCTGCAGAGAAGGATAATACAGGGGGTATTCCTGCAGAGAAGGATAATACAGGGGGTATTCCTGCAGAGAAGGATAATACAGGGGGTATTCCTGCAGAGAAGGATAATACAGGGTGTATTCCTGCAGAGAAGGATAATACAGGGCGTATTCCTGCAGAGAAGGAAAATCCAGGCGGTATTCCTGCAGAGAAGGATAATACAGGGGGTATTCCTGCAGAGAAGGATAATACAGGGGGTATTCCTGCAGAGAAGGATAATACAGGGGGTATTCCTGCAGAGAAGGATAATACAGGGGGTATTCCTGTAGAGAAGGATAATACAGGGGGTATTCCTGCAGAGAAGGATAATACAGGGGGTATTCCTGCAGAGAAGGTTAATACAAGGGGTATTCCTGCAGAGAAGGATAATACAGGGGGTATTCCTGCAGAGAAGGATAATACAGGTGGTATTCCTGCAGAGAAGGATAATACAGGGGGTATTCCTGCAGAGAAGGATAATACAGGGGGTATTCCTGCAGAGAAGGATAACACAGGGGGTATTCCTGCAGAGAAGGATAACACAGGGGGTATTCCTGCAGAGAAGGATAACACAGGGGGTATTCCTGCAGAGAAGGATAATACAGGGGGTATTCCTGCAGAGAAGGATAATACAGGGGGTATTCCTGCAGAGAAGGATAATACAGGGGGTATTCCTGCAGAGAAGGATAATATTCCTGCAGAGAAGGATAATACAGGCGGTATTCCTGCAGAGAAGGATAATACAGGCGGTATTCCTGCAGAGAAGGATAATACAGGGGGTATTCCTGCAGAGAAGGATAATACAGGGGGTATTCCTGCAGAGAAGGATAATACAGGGGGTATTCCTGCAGAGAAGGATAATACAGGGGGTATTCCTGCAGAGAAGTATAATACAGGGGGTATTCCTGCAGAGAAGGATAATACATGCGGTATTCCTGCAGAGAAGGATAATACAGGGGGTATTCCTGCAGAGAAGGATAATACATGCGGTATTCCTGCAGAGAAGGATAATACAGGGGGTATTCCTGCAGAGAAGGATAATACAGGGGGTATTCCTGCAGAGAAGGATAATACAGGCGGTATTCCTGCAGAGAAGGATAATACAGGCGGTATTCCTGCAGAGAAGGATAATACAGGCGGTATTCCTGCAGAGAATGATAATACATGTGGTATTCCTGCAGAGAAGGATAATACAGGCGGTATTCCTGCAGAGAAGGATAATACAGGGGGTATTCCTGCAGAGAAGGATAATACAGGTGGAATTCCTGCAGAGAAGGATAATACAGGCGGTATTCCTGCAGAGAAGGATAATACAGGGGGTATTCCTGCAGAGAATGATAATACAGGGGGTATTCCTGCAGAGAAGGATAATACAGGGGGTATTCCTGCAGAGAAGGATAATACAGGGCGTATTCCTGCAGAGAAGTATAATACAGGCGGTATTCCTGCAGAGAAGGATAATACAGGGGGTATTCCTGCAGAGAAGGATAATACAGGGGGTATTCCTGCAGAGAAGGATAATACAGGGGGTATTCCTGCAGAGAAGGATAATACAGGCGGTATTCCTGCAGAGAAGGATAATACAGGGGGTATTCTTGCAGAGAAGGATAATACAGGGGGTATTCCTGCAGAGAAGGATAATACATGGGGTATTCCGGCAGAGAAGGATAATACAGGGGGTATTCCGGCAGAGAAGGATAATACAGGGGGTATTCCTGCAGTGAAGGATAATACAGGCGGTATTCCTGCAGAGAAGGATAATACAGGGGGTATTCCTGCAGAGAAGGATAATACAGGGGGTATTCCTGCAGAGAAGGATAATACAGGGGGTATTCCTGCAGAGAAGGATAATACAGGCGGTATTCCTGCAGAGAAGGATAATACCGGCGGTATTCCTGCAGAGAAGGATAATACAGGCGGTATTCCTGCAGAGAAGGATTATACAGGGGGTATTCCTGCAGAGAAGGATAATACAGGCGGTATTCCTGCAGAGAAGGATTATAGAGGGGGTATTCCTGCAGAGAAGGATAATACAGGCGGTATTCCTGCAGAGAAGGATAATGCAGGCGGTATTCCTGCAGAGAAGGATTATACAGGCGGTATTCCTGCAGAGAAGGATAATACAGGGGGTATTCCTGCAGAGAAGTATAATACAGGGGGTATTCCTGCAGAGAAGGATAATACAGGGGGTATTCCTGCAGAGAAGGATAATACAGGGGGTATTCCTGCAGAGAAGGATAATACAGGGGGTATTCCTGCAGAGAAGGATAATACAGGCGGTATTCCTGCAGAGAAGGATAATACAGGGGGTATTCCTGCAGAGAAGGATAATACAGGGGGTATTCCTGCAGAGAAGGATAATACATGGGGTATTCCGGCAGAGAAGGATAATACAGGGGGTATTCCTGCAGAGAAGGATAATACAGGGGGTATTCCTGCAGAGAAGGATAATACAGGGGGTATTCCGGCAGAGAAGGATAATACAGGGGGTATTCCTGCAGAGAAGGATAATACAGGCGGTATTCCTGCAGAGAAGGATAATACAGGGGGTATTCCTGCAGAGAAGGATAATACAGGGGGTATTCCTGCAGAGAAGGATAATACAGGGGGTATTCCTGCAGAGACGGATAATACAGGCGGTATTCCTGCAGAGAAGGATAATACAGGGGGTATTCCTGCAGAGAAGGATAATACAGGGGGTATTCCTGCAGAGAAGGATAATACAGGGGGTGTTCCTGCAGAGAAGGATAATACAGGGTGTATTCCTGCAGAGAAGGATAATACAGGGGGTATTCCTGCAGAGAAGGATAATACGGGTTATTCCTGCAGAGAAGGATAATACAGGGGGTATTCCTGCAGAGAAGGATAATACATGCGGTATTCCTGCAGAGAAGGATAATACAGGGGGTATTCCTGCAGAGAAGGATAATACATGCGGTATTCCTGCAGAGAAGGATAATACAGGGGGTATTCCTGCAGAGAAGGATAATACAGGCGGTATTCCTGCAGAGAAGGATAATACAGGCGGTATTCCTGCAGAGAAGGATAATACAGGCGGTATTCCTGCAGAGAATGATAATACATGTGGTATTCCTGCAGAGAAGGATAATACAGGCGGTATTCCTGCAGAGAAGGATAATACAGGGGGTATTCCTGCAGAGAAGGATAACACAGGAGGAATTCCTGCAGAGAAGGATAATACAGGCGGTATTCCTGCAGAGAAGGATAATACAGGGGGTATTCCTGCAGAGAATGATAATACAGGGGGTATACCTGCAGAGAAGGATAATACAGGGGGTATTCCTGCAGAGAAGGATAATACAGGGCGTATTCCTGCAGAGAAGTATAATACAGGCGGTATTCCTGCAGAGAAGGATAATACAGGGGGTATTCCTGCAGAGAAGGATAATACAGGGGGTATTCCTGCAGAGAAGGATAATACAGGGGGTATTCCTGCAGAGAAGGATAATACAGGCGGTATTCCTGCAGAGAAGGATAATACAGGGGGTATTCCTGCAGAGAAGGATAATACAGGGGGTATTCCTGCAGAGAAGGATAATACAGGGGGTATTCCTGCAGAGAAGGATAATACATGGGGTATTCCGGCAGAGAAGGATAATACAGGGGGTATTCCGGCAGAGAAGGATAATACAGGGGGTATTCCTGCAGAGAAGGATAATACAGGCGGTATTCCTGCAGAGAAGGATAATACAGGGGGTATTCCTGCAGAGAAGGATAATACAGGCGGTATTCCTGCAGAGAAGGATAATGCAGGCGGTATTCCTGCAGAGAAGGATTATACAGGGGGTATTCCTGCAGAGAAGGATAACACAGGGGGTATTCCTGCAGAGAAGGATAATGCAGGCGGTATTCCTGCAGAGAAGGATAATACAGGGTGTATTCCTGCAGAGAAGGATAATACAGTGGGTATTCCTGCAGAGAAGGATAATACAGGGGGTATTCCTGCAGAGAAGGATAATACAGGGGGTATTCCTGCAGAGAAGGATAATAAAGGTGGTATTCCTGCAGAGAAGGATAATACAGGGGGTATTCCTGCAGAGAAGGATAATACAGGCGGTATTCCTGCAGAGAAGGATAATACAGGGGGTATTCCTGCAGAGAAGGATAATACAGGGGGTATTCCTGCAGAGAAGGATAATACAGGGGGTATTCCTGCAGAGAAGGATAATACAGGGGGTATTCCTGCAGAGAAGGATAATACAGGGTGTATTCCTGCAGATAAGGATAATACAGGGGGTATTCCTGCAGAGAAGGATAACACAGGGGGTATTCCTGCAGAGAAGGATAACACAGGGGGTATTCCTGCAGAGAAGGATAACACAGGGGGTATTCCTGCAGAGAAGGATAATACAGGGGGTATTCCTGCAGAGAAGGATAATACAGGGGGTATTCCTGCAGAGAAGGATAATACAGGGGGTATTCCTGCAGAGAAGGATAATATTCCTGCAGAGAAGGATAATACAGGCGGTATTCCTGCAGAGAAGGATAATACAGGGGGTATTCCTGCAGAGAAGGATAATACAGGGGGTATTCCTGCAGAGAAGGTTAATACAAGGGGTATTCCTGCAGAGAAGGATAATACAGGGGGTATTCCTGCAGAGAAGGATAATACAGGTGGTATTCCTGCAGAGAAGGATAATACAGGGGGTATTCCTGCAGAGAAGGATAATACAGGGGGTATTCCTGCAGAGAAGGATAACACAGGGGGTATTCCTGCAGAGAAGGATAACACAGGGGGTATTCCTGCAGAGAAGGATAACACAGGGGGTATTCCTGCAGAGAAGGATAATACAGGGGGTATTCCTGCAGAGAAGGATAATACAGGGGGTATTCCTGCAGAGAAGGATAATACAGGGGGTATTCCTGCAGAGAAGGATAATATTCCTGCAGAGAAGGATAATACAGGCGGTATTCCTGCAGAGAAGGATAATACAGGCGGTATTCCTGCAGAGAAGGATAATACAGGGGGTATTCCTGCAGAGAAGGATAATACAGGGGGTATTCCTGCAGAGAAGGATAATACAGGGGGTATTCCTGCAGAGACGGATAATACAGGCGGTATTCCTGCAGAGAAGGATAATACCGGCGGTATTCCTGCAGAGAAGGATAATACAGGGGGTATTCCGGCAGAGAAGGATAATACAGGGGGTATTCCTGCAGTGAAGGATAATACAGGCGGTATTCCTGCAGAGAAGGATAATACAGGGGGTATTCCTGCAGAGAAGGATAATACAGGGGGTATTCCTGCAGAGAAGGATAATACAGGGGGTATTCCTGCAGAGACGGATAATACAGGCGGTATTCCTGCAGAGAAGGATAATACCGGCGGTATTCCTGCAGAGAAGGATAATACAGGCGGTATTCCTGCAGAGAAGGATTATACAGGGGGTATTCCTGCAGAGAAGGATAATACAGGCGGTATTCCTGCAGAGAAGGATTATAGAGGGGGTATTCCTGCAGAGAAGGATAATACAGGCGGTATTCCTGCAGAGAAGGATAATGCAGGCGGTATTCCTGCAGAGAAGGATTATACAGGCGGTATTCCTGCAGAGAAGGATAATACAGGGGGTATTCCTGCAGAGAAGTATAATACAGGGGGTATTCCTGCAGAGAAGGATAATACAGGGGGTATTCCTGCAGAGAAGGATAATACAGGGGGTATTCCTGCAGAGAAGGATAATACAGGGGGTATTCCTGCAGAGAAGGATAATACAGGCGGTATTCCTGCAGAGAAGGATAATACAGGGGGTATTCCTGCAGAGAAGGATAATACAGGGGGTATTCCTGCAGAGAAGGATAATACATGGGGTATTCCGGCAGAGAAGGATAATACAGGGGGTATTCCTGCAGAGAAGGATAATACAGGGGGTATTCCGGCAGAGAAGGATAATACAGGGGGTATTCCTGCAGAGAAGGATAATACAGGCGGTATTCCTGCAGAGAAGGATAATACAGGGGGTATTCCTGCAGAGAAGGATAATACAGGGGGTATTCCTGCAGAGAAGGATAATACAGGGGGTATTCCTGCAGAGACGGATAATACAGGCGGTATTCCTGCAGAGAAGGATAATACAGGGGGTATTCCTGCAGAGAAGGATAATACAGGGGGTATTCCTGCAGAGAAGGATAATACAGGGGGTGTTCCTGCAGAGAAGGATAATACAGGGTGTATTCCTGCAGAGAAGGATAATACAGGGGGTATTCCTGCAGAGAAGGATAATACGGGTTATTCCTGCAGAGAAGGATAATACAGGGGGTATTCCTGCAGAGAAGGATAATACATGCGGTATTCCTGCAGAGAAGGATAATACAGGGGGTATTCCTGCAGAGAAGGATAATACATGCGGTATTCCTGCAGAGAAGGATAATACAGGGGGTATTCCTGCAGAGAAGGATAATACAGGCGGTATTCCTGCAGAGAAGGATAATACAGGCGGTATTCCTGCAGAGAAGGATAATACAGGCGGTATTCCTGCAGAGAATGATAATACATGTGGTATTCCTGCAGAGAAGGATAATACAGGCGGTATTCCTGCAGAGAAGGATAATACAGGGGGTATTCCTGCAGAGAAGGATAACACAGGAGGAATTCCTGCAGAGAAGGATAATACAGGCGGTATTCCTGCAGAGAAGGATAATACAGGGGGTATTCCTGCAGAGAATGATAATACAGGGGGTATACCTGCAGAGAAGGATAATACAGGGGGTATTCCTGCAGAGAAGGATAATACAGGGCGTATTCCTGCAGAGAAGTATAGTACAGGCGGTATTCCTGCAGAGAAGGATAATACAGGGGGTATTCCTGCAGAGAAGGATAATACAGGGGGTATTCCTGCAGAGAAGGATAATACAGGGGGTATTCCTGCAGAGAAGGATAATACAGGCGGTATTCCTGCAGAGAAGGATAATACAGGGGGTATTCCTGCAGAGAAGGATAATACAGGGGGTATTCCTGCAGAGAAGGATAATACAGGGGGTATTCCTGCAGAGAAGGATAATACATGGGGTATTCCGGCAGAGAAGGATAATACAGGGGGTATTCCGGCAGAGAAGGATAATACAGGGGGTATTCCTGCAGAGAAGGATAATACAGGCGGTATTCCTGCAGAGAAGGATAATACAGGGGGTATTCCTGCAGAGAAGGATAATACAGGCGGTATTCCTGCAGAGAAGGATAATGCAGGCGGTATTCCTGCAGAGAAGGATTATACAGGGGGTATTCCTGCAGAGAAGGATAACACAGGGGGTATTCCTGCAGAGAAGGATAATGCAGGCGGTATTCCTGCAGAGAAGGATAATACAGGGTGTATTCCTGCAGAGAAGGATAATACAGTGGGTATTCCTGCAGAGAAGGATAATACAGGGGGTATTCCTGCAGAGAAGGATAATACAGGGGGTATTCCTGCAGAGAAGGATAATAAAGGTGGTATTCCTGCAGAGAAGGATAATACAGGGGGTATTCCTGCAGAGAAGGATAATACAGGCGGTATTCCTGCAGAGAAGGATAATACAGGGGGTATTCCTGCAGAGAAGGATAATACAGGGGGTATTCCTGCAGAGAAGGATAATACAGGGGGTATTCCTGCAGAGAAGGATAATACAGGGGGTATTCCTGCAGAGAAGGATAATACAGGGTGTATTCCTGCAGATAAGGATAATACAGGGGGTATTCCTGCAGAGAAGGATAACACAGGGGGTATTCCTGCAGAGAAGGATAACACAGGGGGTATTCCTGCAGAGAAGGATAACACAGGGGGTATTCCTGCAGAGAAGGATAATACAGGGGGTATTCCTGCAGAGAAGGATAATACAGGGGGTATTCCTGCAGAGAAGGATAATACAGGGGGTATTCCTGCAGAGAAGGATAATATTCCTGCAGAGAAGGATAATACAGGCGGTATTCCTGCAGAGAAGGATAATACAGGGGGTATTCCTGCAGAGAAGGATAATACAGGGGGTATTCCTGCAGAGAAGGTTAATACAAGGGGTATTCCTGCAGAGAAGGATAATACAGGGGGTATTCCTGCAGAGAAGGATAATACAGGTGGTATTCCTGCAGAGAAGGATAATACAGGGGGTATTCCTGCAGAGAAGGATAATACAGGGGGTATTCCTGCAGAGAAGGATAACACAGGGGGTATTCCTGCAGAGAAGGATAACACAGGGGGTATTCCTGCAGAGAAGGATAACACAGGGGGTATTCCTGCAGAGAAGGATAATACAGGGGGTATTCCTGCAGAGAAGGATAATACAGGGGGTATTCCTGCAGAGAAGGATAATACAGGGGGTATTCCTGCAGAGAAGGATAATATTCCTGCAGAGAAGGATAATACAGGCGGTATTCCTGCAGAGAAGGATAATACAGGCGGTATTCCTGCAGAGAAGGATAATACAGGCGGTATTCCTGCAGAGAAGGATAATACAGGCGGTATTCCTGCAGAGAAGGATAATACAGGCGGTATTCCTGCAGAGAAGGATAATACAGGGGGTATTCCTGCAGAGAAGGATAATACAGGGGGTATTCCTGCAGAGAAGGATAATACAGGGGGTATTCCTGCAGAGAAGGATAATACAGGGGGTATTCCTGCAGAGAAGGATAATACAGGGGGTATTCCTGCAGAGAAGGATAATACATGCGGTATTCCTGCAGAGAAGGATAATACAGGGGGTATTCCTGCAGAGAAGGATAATACATGCGGTATTCCTGCAGAGAAGGATAATACAGGGGGTATTCCTGCAGAGAAGGATAATACAGGCGGTATTCCTGCAGAGAAGGATAAAACAGGCGGTATTCCTGCAGAGAAGGATAATACAGGCGGTATTCCTGCAGAGAATGATAATACATGTGGTATTCCTGCAGAGAAGGATAATACAGGCGGTATTCCTGCAGAGAAGGATAATACAGGGGGTATTCCTGCAGAGAAGGATAATACAGGTGGAATTCCTGCAGAGAAGGATAATACAGGCGGTATTCCTGCAGAGAAGGATAATACAGGGGGTATTCCTGCAGAGAATGATAATACAGGGGGTATTCCTGCAGAGAAGGATAATACAGGGGGTATTCCTGCAGAGAAGGATAATACAGGGCGTATTCCTGCAGAGAAGTATAATACAGGCGGTATTCCTGCAGAGAAGGATAATACAGGGGGTATTCCTGCAGAGAAGGATAATACAGGGGGTATTCCTGCAGAGAAGGATAATACAGGGGGTATTCCTGCAGAGAAGGATAATACAGGCGGTATTCCTGCAGAGAAGGATAATACAGGGGGTATTCCTGCAGAGAAGGATAATACAGGGGGTATTCCTGCAGAGAAGGATAATACATGGGGTATTCCGGCAGAGAAGGATAATACAGGGGGTATTCCGGCAGAGAAGGATAATACAGGGGGTATTCCTGCAGAGAAGGATAATACAGGCGGTATTCCTGCAGAGAAGGATAATACAGGGGGTATTCCTGCAGAGAAGGATAATACAGGAGGTATTCCTGCAGAGAAGGATAATACAGGGGGTATTCCTGCAGAGACGGATAATACAGGCGGTATTCCTGCAGAGAAGGATAATACCGGCGGTATTCCTGCAGAGAAGGATAATACAGGCGGTATTCCTGCAGAGAAGGATTATACAGGGGGTATTCCTGCAGAGAAGGATAATACAGGCGGTATTCCTGCAGAGAAGGATTATAGAGGGGGTATTCCTGCAGAGAAGGATAATACAGGCGGTATTCCTGCAGAGAAGGATAATGCAGGCGGTATTCCTGCAGAGAAGGATTATACAGGCGGTATTCCTGCAGAGAAGGATAATACAGGGGGTATTCCTGCAGAGAAGTATAATACAGGCGGTATTCCTGCAGAGAAGGATAATACAGGGGGTATTCCTGCAGAGAAGGATAATACAGGGGGTATTCCTGCAGAGAAGGATAATACAGGGGGTATTCCTGCAGAGACGGATAATACAGGCGGTATTCCTGCAGAGAAGGATAATACCGGCGGTATTCCTGCAGAGAAGGATAATACAGGCGGTATTCCTGCAGAGAAGGATTATACAGGGGGTATTCCTGCAGAGAAGGATAATACAGGTGGAATTCCTGCAGAGAAGGATAATACAGGCGGTATTCCTGCAGAGAAGGATAATACAGGGGGTATTCCTGCAGAGAATGATAATACAGGGGGTATTCCTGCAGAGAAGGATAATACAGGGGGTATTCCTGCAGAGAAGGATAATACAGGGCGTATTCCTGCAGAGAAGTATAATACAGGCGGTATTCCTGCAGAGAAGGATAATACAGGGGGTATTCCTGCAGAGAAGGATAATACAGGGGGTATTCCTGCAGAGAAGGATAATACAGGGGGTATTCCTGCAGAGAAGGATAATACAGGCGGTATTCCTGCAGAGAAGGATAATACAGGGGGTATTCCTGCAGAGAAGGATAATACAGGGGGTATTCCTGCAGAGAAGGATAATACATGGGGTATTCCGGCAGAGAAGGATAATACAGGGGGTATTCCGGCAGAGAAGGATAATACAGGGGGTATTCCTGCAGAGAAGGATAATACAGGCGGTATTCCTGCAGAGAAGGATAATACAGGGGGTATTCCTGCAGAGAAGGATAATACAGGAGGTATTCCTGCAGAGAAGGATAATACAGGGGGTATTCCTGCAGAGACGGATAATACAGGCGGTATTCCTGCAGAGAAGGATAATACCGGCGGTATTCCTGCAGAGAAGGATAATACAGGCGGTATTCCTGCAGAGAAGGATTATACAGGGGGTATTCCTGCAGAGAAGGATAATACAGGCGGTATTCCTGCAGAGAAGGATTATAGAGGGGGTATTCCTGCAGAGAAGGATAATACAGGCGGTATTCCTGCAGAGAAGGATAATGCAGGCGGTATTCCTGCAGAGAAGGATTATACAGGCGGTATTCCTGCAGAGAAGGATAATACAGGGGGTATTCCTGCAGAGAAGTATAATACAGGCGGTATTCCTGCAGAGAAGGATAATACAGGGGGTATTCCTGCAGAGAAGGATAATACAGGGGGTATTCCTGCAGAGAAGGATAATACAGGGGGTATTCCTGCAGAGACGGATAATACAGGCGGTATTCCTGCAGAGAAGGATAATACCGGCGGTATTCCTGCAGAGAAGGATAATACAGGCGGTATTCCTGCAGAGAAGGATTATACAGGGGGTATTCCTGCAGAGAAGGATAATACAGGCGGTATTCCTGCAGAGAAGGATTATAGAGGGGGTATTCCTGCAGAGAAGGATAATACAGGCGGTATTCCTGCAGAGAAGGATAATGCAGGCGGTATTCCTGCAGAGAAGGATTATACAGGGGGTATTCCTGCAGAGAAGGATAACACAGGGGGTATTCCTGCAGAGAAGGATAATGCAGGCGGTATTCCTGCAGAGAAGGATAATACAGGGTGTATTCCTGCAGAGAAGGATAATACAGTGGGTATTCCTGCAGAGAAGGATAATACAGGGGGTATTCCTGCAGAGAAGGATAATACAGGGGGTATTCCTGCAGAGAAGGATAATAAAGGTGGTATTCCTGCAGAGAAGGATAATACAGGGGGTATTCCTGCAGAGAAGGATAATACAGGCGGTATTCCTGCAGAGAAGGATAATACAGGGGGTATTCCTGCAGAGAAGGATAATACAGGGGGTATTCCTGCAGAGAAGGATAATACAGGGGTTATTCCTGCAGAGAAGGATAATACAGGGGGTATTCCTGCAGAGAAGGATAATACAGGGGGTATTCCTGCAGAGAAGGATAATACAGGGGGTATTCCTGCAGAGAAGGATAATACAGGGGGTATTCCTGCAGAGAAGGATAATACAGGGCGTATTCCTGCAGAGAAGGATAATACAGGCGGTATTCCTGCAGAGAAGGATAATACAGGGGGTATTCCTGCAGAGAAGGATAAAACAGGGGGTATTCCTGCAGAGAAGGATAATACAGGGGGTATTCCTGCAGAGAAGGATAATACAGGGGGTATTCCTGTAGAGAAGGATAATACAGGGGGTATTCCTGCAGAGAAGGATAATACAGGGGGTATTCCTGCAGAGAAGGTTAATACAAGGGGTATTCCTGCAGAGAAGGATAATACAGGGGGTATTCCTGCAGAGAAGGATAATACAGGTGGTATTCCTGCAGAGAAGGATAATACAGGGGGTATTCCTCCAGAGAAGGATAATACAGGGGGTATTCCTGCAGAGAAGGATAACACACGGGGTATTCCTGCAGAGAAGGATAACACAGGGGGTATTCCTGCAGAGAAGGATAACACAGGGGGTATTCCTGCAGAGAAGGATAATACAGGGGGTATTCCTGCAGAGAAGGATAATACAGGGGGTATTCCTGCAGAGAAGGATAATACAGGGGGTATTCCTGCAGAGAAGGATAATATTCCTGCAGAGAAGGATAATACAGGCGGTATTCCTGCAGAGAAGGATAATACAGGCGGTATTCCTGCAGAGAAGGATAATACAGGCGGTATTCCTGCAGAGAAGGATAATACAGGCGGTATTCCTGCAGAGAAGGATAATACAGGGGGTATTCCTGCAGAGAAGGATAATACAGGGGGTATTCCTGCAGAGAAGGATAATACAGGGGGTATTCCTGCAGAGACGGATAATACAGGCGGTATTCCTGCAGAGAAGGATAATACAGGGGGTATTCCTGCAGAGAAGGATAATACAGGGGGTATTCCTGCAGAGAAGGATAATACAGGGGGTGTTCCTGCAGAGAAGGATAATACAGGGTGTATTCCTGCAGAGAAGGATAATACAGGGGGTATTCCTGCAGAGAAGGATAATACGGGTTATTCCTGCAGAGAAGGATAATACAGGGGGTATTCCTGCAGAGAAGGATAATACATGCGGTATTCCTGCAGAGAAGGATAATACAGGGGGTATTCCTGCAGAGAAGGATAATACATGCGGTATTCCTGCAGAGAAGGATAATACAGGGGGTATTCCTGCAGAGAAGGATAATACAGGCGGTATTCCTGCAGAGAAGGATAATACAGGCGGTATTCCTGCAGAGAAGGATAATACAGGCGGTATTCCTGCAGAGAATGATAATACATGTGGTATTCCTGCAGAGAAGGATAATACAGGCGGTATTCCTGCAGAGAAGGATAATACAGGGGGTATTCCTGCAGAGAAGGATAACACAGGAGGAATTCCTGCAGAGAAGGATAATACAGGCGGTATTCCTGCAGAGAAGGATAATACAGGGGGTATTCCTGCAGAGAATGATAATACAGGGGGTATACCTGCAGAGAAGGATAATACAGGGGGTATTCCTGCAGAGAAGGATAATACAGGGCGTATTCCTGCAGAGAAGTATAATACAGGCGGTATTCCTGCAGAGAAGGATAATACAGGGGGTATTCCTGCAGAGAAGGATAATACAGGGGGTATTCCTGCAGAGAAGGATAATACAGGGGGTATTCCTGCAGAGAAGGATAATACAGGCGGTATTCCTGCAGAGAAGGATAATACAGGGGGTATTCCTGCAGAGAAGGATAATACAGGGGGTATTCCTGCAGAGAAGGATAATACAGGGGGTATTCCTGCAGAGAAGGATAATACATGGGGTATTCCGGCAGAGAAGGATAATACAGGGGGTATTCCGGCAGAGAAGGATAATACAGGGGGTATTCCTGCAGAGAAGGATAATACAGGCGGTATTCCTGCAGAGAAGGATAATACAGGGGGTATTCCTGCAGAGAAGGATAATACAGGCGGTATTCCTGCAGAGAAGGATAATGCAGGCGGTATTCCTGCAGAGAAGGATTATACAGGGGGTATTCCTGCAGAGAAGGATAACACAGGGGGTATTCCTGCAGAGAAGGATAATGCAGGCGGTATTCCTGCAGAGAAGGATAATACAGGGTGTATTCCTGCAGAGAAGGATAATACAGTGGGTATTCCTGCAGAGAAGGATAATACAGGGGGTATTCCTGCAGAGAAGGATAATACAGGGGGTATTCCTGCAGAGAAGGATAATAAAGGTGGTATTCCTGCAGAGAAGGATAATACAGGGGGTATTCCTGCAGAGAAGGATAATACAGGGGGTATTCCTGCAGAGAAGGATAATACAGGGGGTATTCCTGCAGAGAAGGATAATACAGGGGGTATTCCTGCAGAGAAGGATAATACAGGGGGTATTCCTGCAGAGAAGGATAATACAGGGGGTATTCCTGCAGAGAAGGATAATACAGGGTGTATTCCTGCAGATAAGGATAATACAGGGGGTATTCCTGCAGAGAAGGATAATACAGGGGGTATTCCTGCAGAGACGGATAATACAGGCGGTATTCCTCCAGAGAAGGATAATACAGGGGGTATTCCTGCAGAGAAGGATAATACAGGGGGTATTCCGGCAGAGAAGGATAATACAGGGGTATTCCTGCAGAGAAGGATAATACAGGCGGTATTCCTGCAGAGAAGGATAATACAGGGGGTATTCCTGCAGAGAAGGATAATACAGGGGGTATTCCTGCAGAGAAGGATAATACAGGGGGTATTCCTGCAGAGACGGATAATACAGGCGGTATTCCTGCAGAGAAGGATAATACCGGCGGTATTCCTGCAGAGAAGGATAATACAGGTGGTATTCCTGCAGAGAAGGATAATACAGGGGGTATTCCTGCAGAGAAGGATAATACAGGGGGTATTCCTGCAGAGAAGGATAATACAGGGGGTATTCCTGCAGAGAAGGATAATACAGGCGGTGTTCCTGCAGAGAAGGATAATACAGGGGGTATTCCTGCAGAGAAGGATAATACAGGGGGTATTCCTGCAGAGAAGGATAATACAGGGGGTATTCCTGCAGAGAAGGATAATACAGGGGGTATTCCTGCAGAGAAGGATAATACAGGGGGTATTCCTGCAGAGAAGGATAATACAGGGGGTATTCCTGCAGAGAAGGATAATACAGGGGGTGTTCCTGCAGAGAAGGATAATACAGGGTGTATTCCTGCAGAGAAGGATAATACAGGGGGTATTCCTGCAGAGAAGGATAATACGGGTTATTCCTGCAGAGAAGGATAATACAGGGGGTATTCCTGCAGAGAAGGATAATACAGGCGGTATTCCTGCAGAGAAGGATAATACAGGGGGTATTCCTGCAGAGAAGGATAATACATGCGGTATTCCTGCAGAGAAGGATAATACAGGGGGTATTCCTGCAGAGAAGGATAATACAGGCGGTATTCCTGCAGAGAAGGATAATACAGGCGGTATTCCTGCAGAGAAGGATAATACAGGCGGTATTCCTGCAGAGAAGGATAATACATGTGGTATTCCTGCAGAGAAGGATAATACAGGCGGTATTCCTGCAGAGAAGGATAATACAGGGGGTATTCCTGCAGAGAAGGATAATACAGGTGGAATTCCTGCAGAGAAGGATAATACAGGCGGTATTCCTGCAGAGAAGGATAATACAGGGGGTATTCCTGCAGAGAATGATAATACAGGGGGTATTCCTGCAGAGAAGGATAATACAGGGGGTATTCCTGCAGAGAAGGATAATACAGGGCGTATTCCTGCAGAGAAGTATAATACAGGCGGTATTCCTGCAGAGAAGGATAATACAGGGGGTATTCCTGCAGAGAAGGATAATACAGGGGGTATTCCTGCAGAGAAGGATAATACAGGGGGTATTCCTGCAGAGAAGGATAATACAGGCGGTATTCCTGCAGAGAAGGATAATACAGGGGGTATTCCTGCAGAGAAGGATAATACAGGGGGTATTCCTGCAGAGAAGGATAATACATGGGGTATTCCGGCAGAGAAGGATAATACAGGGGGTATTCCGGCAGAGAAGGATAATACAGGGGGTATTCCTGCAGAGAAGGATAATACAGGCGGTATTCCTGCAGAGAAGGATAATACAGGGGGTATTCCTGCAGAGAAGGATAATACAGGCGGTATTCCTGCAGAGAAGGATAATGCAGGCGGTATTCCTGCAGAGAAGGATTATACAGGGGGTATTCCTGCAGAGAAGGATAACACAGGGGGTATTCCTGCAGAGAAGGATAATGCAGGCGGTATTCCTGCAGAGAAGGATAATACAGGGTGTATTCCTGCAGAGAAGGATAATACAGTGGGTATTCCTGCAGAGAAGGATAATACAGGGGGTATTCCTGCAGAGAAGGATAATACAGGGGGTATTCCTGCAGAGAAGGATAATAAAGGTGGTATTCCTGCAGAGAAGGATAATACAGGGGGTATTCCTGCAGAGAAGGATAATACAGGCGGTATTCCTGCAGAGAAGGATAATACAGGGGGTATTCCTGCAGAGAAGGATAATACAGGGGGTATTCCTGCAGAGAAGGATAATACAGGGGGTATTCCTGCAGAGAAGGATAATACAGGGGGTATTCCTGCAGAGAAGGATAATACAGGGTGTATTCCTGCAGAGAAGGATAATACAGGGCGTATTCCTGCAGAGAAGGAAAATCCAGGCGGTATTCCTGCAGAGAAGGATAATACAGGGGGTATTCCTGCAGAGAAGGATAATACAGGGGGTATTCCTGCAGAGAAGGATAATACAGGGGGTATTCCTGCAGAGAAGGATAATACAGGGGGTATTCCTGTAGAGAAGGATAATACAGGGGGTATTCCTGCAGAGAAGGATAATACAGGGGGTATTCCTGCAGAGAAGGTTAATACAAGGGGTATTCCTGCAGAGAAGGATAATACAGGGGGTATTCCTGCAGAGAAGGATAATACAGGTGGTATTCCTGCAGAGAAGGATAATACAGGGGGTATTCCTGCAGAGAAGGATAATACAGGGGGTATTCCTGCAGAGAAGGATAACACAGGGGGTATTCCTGCAGAGAAGGATAACACAGGGGGTATTCCTGCAGAGAAGGATAACACAGGGGGTATTCCTGCAGAGAAGGATAATACAGGGGGTATTCCTGCAGAGAAGGATAATACAGGGGGTATTCCTGCAGAGAAGGATAATACAGGGGGTATTCCTGCAGAGAAGGATAATATTCCTGCAGAGAAGGATAATACAGGCGGTATTCCTGCAGAGAAGGATAATACAGGCGGTATTCCTGCAGAGAAGGATAATACAGGGGGTATTCCTGCAGAGAAGGATAATACAGGGGGTATTCCTGCAGAGAAGGATAATACAGGGGGTATTCCTGCAGAGAAGGATAATACAGGGGGTATTCCTGCAGAGAAGTATAATACAGGGGGTATTCCTGCAGAGAAGGATAATACATGCGGTATTCCTGCAGAGAAGGATAATACAGGGGGTATTCCTGCAGAGAAGGATAATACATGCGGTATTCCTGCAGAGAAGGATAATACAGGGGGTATTCCTGCAGAGAAGGATAATACAGGGGGTATTCCTGCAGAGAAGGATAATACAGGCGGTATTCCTGCAGAGAAGGATAATACAGGCGGTATTCCTGCAGAGAAGGATAATACAGGCGGTATTCCTGCAGAGAATGATAATACATGTGGTATTCCTGCAGAGAAGGATAATACAGGCGGTATTCCTGCAGAGAAGGATAATACAGGGGGTATTCCTGCAGAGAAGGATAATACAGGTGGAATTCCTGCAGAGAAGGATAATACAGGCGGTATTCCTGCAGAGAAGGATAATACAGGGGGTATTCCTGCAGAGAATGATAATACAGGGGGTATTCCTGCAGAGAAGGATAATACAGGGGGTATTCCTGCAGAGAAGGATAATACAGGGCGTATTCCTGCAGAGAAGTATAATACAGGCGGTATTCCTGCAGAGAAGGATAATACAGGGGGTATTCCTGCAGAGAAGGATAATACAGGGGGTATTCCTGCAGAGAAGGATAATACAGGGGGTATTCCTGCAGAGAAGGATAATACAGGCGGTATTCCTGCAGAGAAGGATAATACAGGGGGTATTCCTGCAGAGAAGGATAATACAGGGGGTATTCCTGCAGAGAAGGATAATACAGGGGGTATTCCTGCAGAGAAGGATAATACAGGGGGTATTCCTGCAGAGAAGGATAATACAGGGGGTATTCCTGCAGAGAAGGATAATACAGGGGGTATTCCTGCAGAGAAGGATAATACAGGTGGTATTCCTGCAGAGAAGGATAATACAGGGGGTATTCCTCCAGAGAAGGATAATACAGGGGGTATTCCTGCAGAGAAGGATAATACAGGGGGTATTCCTGCAGAGAAGGATAATACAGGCGGTATTCCTGCAGAGAAGGATAATACAGGGGGTATTCCTGCAGAGAAGGATAATACAGGGGGTATTCCTGCAGAGAAGGATAATACAGGGGGTATTCCTGCAGAGAAGGATAATAAAGGTGGTATTCCTGCAGAGAAGGATAATACAGGGGGTATTCCTGCAGAGAAGGATAATACAGGCGGTATTCCTGCAGAGAAGGATAATACAGGGGGTATTCCTGCAGAGAAGGATAATACAGGGGGTATTCCTGCAGAGAAGGATAATACAGGGGTTATTCCTGCAGAGAAGGATAATACAGGGGGTATTCCTGCAGAGAAGGATAATACAGGGGGTATTCCTGCAGAGAAGGATAATACAGGGGGTATTCCTGCAGAGAAGGATAATACAGGGGGTATTCCTGCAGAGAAGGATAATACAGGGCGTATTCCTGCAGAGAAGGATAATACAGGCGGTATTCCTGCAGAGAAGGATAATACAGGGGGTATTCCTGCAGAGAAGGATAAAACAGGGGGTATTCCTGCAGAGAAGGATAATACAGGGGGTATTCCTGCAGAGAAGGATAATACAGGGGGTATTCCTGTAGAGAAGGATAATACAGGGGGTATTCCTGCAGAGAAGGATAATACAGGGGGTATTCCTGCAGAGAAGGTTAATACAAGGGGTATTCCTGCAGAGAAGGATAATACAGGGGGTATTCCTGCAGAGAAGGATAATACAGGTGGTATTCCTGCAGAGAAGGATAATACAGGGGGTATTCCTCCAGAGAAGGATAATACAGGGGGTATTCCTGCAGAGAAGGATAACACACGGGGTATTCCTGCAGAGAAGGATAACACAGGGGGTATTCCTGCAGAGAAGGATAACACAGGGGGTATTCCTGCAGAGAAGGATAATACAGGGGGTATTCCTGCAGAGAAGGATAATACAGGGGGTATTCCTGCAGAGAAGGATAATACAGGGGGTATTCCTGCAGAGAAGGATAATATTCCTGCAGAGAAGGATAATACAGGCGGTATTCCTGCAGAGAAGGATAATACAGGCGGTATTCCTGCAGAGAAGGATAATACAGGCGGTATTCCTGCAGAGAAGGATAATACAGGCGGTATTCCTGCAGAGAAGGATAATACAGGGGGTATTCCTGCAGAGAAGGATAATACAGGGGGTATTCCTGCAGAGAAGGATAATACAGGGGGTATTCCTGCAGAGACGGATAATACAGGCGGTATTCCTGCAGAGAAGGATAATACAGGGGGTATTCCTGCAGAGAAGGATAATACAGGGGGTATTCCTGCAGAGAAGGATAATACAGGGGGTGTTCCTGCAGAGAAGGATAATACAGGGTGTATTCCTGCAGAGAAGGATAATACAGGGGGTATTCCTGCAGAGAAGTATAATACGGGTTATTCCTGCAGAGAAGGATAATACAGGGGGTATTCCTGCAGAGAAGGATAATACATGCGGTATTCCTGCAGAGAAGGATAATACAGGGGGTATTCCTGCAGAGAAGGATAATACATGCGGTATTCCTGCAGAGAAGGATAATACAGGGGGTATTCCTGCAGAGAAGGATAATACAGGCGGTATTCCTGCAGAGAAGGATAATACAGGCGGTATTCCTGCAGAGAAGGATAATACAGGCGGTATTCCTGCAGAGAATGATAATACATGTGGTATTCCTGCAGAGAAGGATAATACAGGCGGTATTCCTGCAGAGAAGGATAATACAGGGGGTATTCCTGCAGAGAAGGATAACACAGGAGGAATTCCTGCAGAGAAGGATAATACAGGCGGTATTCCTGCAGAGAAGGATAATACAGGGGGTATTCCTGCAGAGAATGATAATACAGGGGGTATACCTGCAGAGAAGGATAATACAGGGGGTATTCCTGCAGAGAAGGATAATACAGGGCGTATTCCTGCAGAGAAGTATAATACAGGCGGTATTCCTGCAGAGAAGGATAATACAGGGGGTATTCCTGCAGAGAAGGATAATACAGGGGGTATTCCTGCAGAGAAGGATAATACAGGGGGTATTCCTGCAGAGAAGGATAATACAGGCGGTATTCCTGCAGAGAAGGATAATACAGGGGGTATTCCTGCAGAGAAGGATAATACAGGGGGTATTCCTGCAGAGAAGGATAATACAGGGGGTATTCCTGCAGAGAAGGATAATACATGGGGTATTCCGGCAGAGAAGGATAATACAGGGGGTATTCCGGCAGAGAAGGATAATACAGGGGGTATTCCTGCAGAGAAGGATAATACAGGCGGTATTCCTGCAGAGAAGGATAATACAGGGGGTATTCCTGCAGAGAAGGATAATACAGGCGGTATTCCTGCAGAGAAGGATAATGCAGGCGGTATTCCTGCAGAGAAGGATTATACAGGGGGTATTCCTGCAGAGAAGGATAACACAGGGGGTATTCCTGCAGAGAAGGATAATGCAGGCGGTATTCCTGCAGAGAAGGATAATACAGGGTGTATTCCTGCAGAGAAGGATAATACAGTGGGTATTCCTGCAGAGAAGGATAATACAGGGGGTATTCCTGCAGAGAAGGATAATACAGGGGGTATTCCTGCAGAGAAGGATAATAAAGGTGGTATTCCTGCAGAGAAGGATAATACAGGGGGTATTCCTGCAGAGAAGGATAATACAGGCGGTATTCCTGCAGAGAAGGATAATACAGGGGGTATTCCTGCAGAGAAGGATAATACAGGGGGTATTCCTGCAGAGAAGGATAATACAGGGGGTATTCCTGCAGAGAAGGATAATACAGGGGGTATTCCTGCAGAGAAGGATAATACAGGGTGTATTCCTGCAGATAAGGATAATACAGGGGGTATTCCTGCAGAGAAGGATAATACAGGGGGTATTCCTGCAGAGACGGATAATACAGGCGGTATTCCTCCAGAGAAGGATAATACAGGGGGTATTCCTGCAGAGAAGGATAATACAGGGGGTATTCCGGCAGAGAAGGATAATACAGGGGTATTCCTGCAGAGAAGGATAATACAGGCGGTATTCCTGCAGAGAAGGATAATACAGGGGGTATTCCTGCAGAGAAGGATAATACAGGGGGTATTCCTGCAGAGAAGGATAATACAGGGGGTATTCCTGCAGAGACGGATAATACAGGCGGTATTCCTGCAGAGAAGGATAATACCGGCGGTATTCCTGCAGAGAAGGATAATACAGGTGGTATTCCTGCAGAGAAGGATAATACAGGGGGTATTCCTGCAGAGAAGGATAATACAGGGGGTATTCCTGCAGAGAAGGATAATACAGGGGGTATTCCTGCAGAGAAGGATAATACAGGCGGTGTTCCTGCAGAGAAGGATAATACAGGGGGTATTCCTGCAGAGAAGGATAATACAGGGGGTATTCCTGCAGAGAAGGATAATACAGGGGGTATTCCTGCAGAGAAGGATAATACAGGGGGTATTCCTGCAGAGAAGGATAATACAGGGGGTATTCCTGCAGAGAAGGATAATACAGGGGGTATTCCTGCAGAGAAGGATAATACAGGGGGTGTTCCTGCAGAGAAGGATAATACAGGGTGTATTCCTGCAGAGAAGGATAATACAGGGGGTATTCCTGCAGAGAAGGATAATACGGGTTATTCCTGCAGAGAAGGATAATACAGGGGGTATTCCTGCAGAGAAGGATAATACAGGCGGTATTCCTGCAGAGAAGGATAATACAGGGGGTATTCCTGCAGAGAAGGATAATACATGCGGTATTCCTGCAGAGAAGGATAATACAGGGGGTATTCCTGCAGAGAAGGATAATACAGGCGGTATTCCTGCAGAGAAGGATAATACAGGCGGTATTCCTGCAGAGAAGGATAATACAGGCGGTATTCCTGCAGAGAAGGATAATACATGTGGTATTCCTGCAGAGAAGGATAATACAGGCGGTATTCCTGCAGAGAAGGATAATACAGGGGGTATTCCTGCAGAGAAGGATAATACAGGTGGAATTCCTGCAGAGAAGGATAATACAGGCGGTATTCCTGCAGAGAAGGATAATACAGGGGGTATTCCTGCAGAGAATGATAATACAGGGGGTATTCCTGCAGAGAAGGATAATACAGGGGGTATTCCTGCAGAGAAGGATAATACAGGGCGTATTCCTGCAGAGAAGTATAATACAGGCGGTATTCCTGCAGAGAAGGATAATACAGGGGGTATTCCTGCAGAGAAGGATAATACAGGGGGTATTCCTGCAGAGAAGGATAATACAGGGGGTATTCCTGCAGAGAAGGATAATACAGGCGGTATTCCTGCAGAGAAGGATAATACAGGGGGTATTCCTGCAGAGAAGGATAATACAGGGGGTATTCCTGCAGAGAAGGATAATACATGGGGTATTCCGGCAGAGAAGGATAATACAGGGGGTATTCCGGCAGAGAAGGATAATACAGGGGGTATTCCTGCAGAGAAGGATAATACAGGCGGTATTCCTGCAGAGAAGGATAATACAGGGGGTATTCCTGCAGAGAAGGATAATACAGGCGGTATTCCTGCAGAGAAGGATAATGCAGGCGGTATTCCTGCAGAGAAGGATTATACAGGGGGTATTCCTGCAGAGAAGGATAACACAGGGGGTATTCCTGCAGAGAAGGATAATGCAGGCGGTATTCCTGCAGAGAAGGATAATACAGGGTGTATTCCTGCAGAGAAGGATAATACAGTGGGTATTCCTGCAGAGAAGGATAATACAGGGGGTATTCCTGCAGAGAAGGATAATACAGGGGGTATTCCTGCAGAGAAGGATAATAAAGGTGGTATTCCTGCAGAGAAGGATAATACAGGGGGTATTCCTGCAGAGAAGGATAATACAGGCGGTATTCCTGCAGAGAAGGATAATACAGGGGGTATTCCTGCAGAGAAGGATAATACAGGGGGTATTCCTGCAGAGAAGGATAATACAGGGGGTATTCCTGCAGAGAAGGATAATACAGGGGGTATTCCTGCAGAGAAGGATAATACAGGGTGTATTCCTGCAGAGAAGGATAATACAGGGCGTATTCCTGCAGAGAAGGAAAATCCAGGCGGTATTCCTGCAGAGAAGGATAATACAGGGGGTATTCCTGCAGAGAAGGATAATACAGGGGGTATTCCTGCAGAGAAGGATAATACAGGGGGTATTCCTGCAGAGAAGGATAATACAGGGGGTATTCCTGTAGAGAAGGATAATACAGGGGGTATTCCTGCAGAGAAGGATAATACAGGGGGTATTCCTGCAGAGAAGGTTAATACAAGGGGTATTCCTGCAGAGAAGGATAATACAGGGGGTATTCCTGCAGAGAAGGATAATACAGGTGGTATTCCTGCAGAGAAGGATAATACAGGGGGTATTCCTGCAGAGAAGGATAATACAGGGGGTATTCCTGCAGAGAAGGATAACACAGGGGGTATTCCTGCAGAGAAGGATAACACAGGGGGTATTCCTGCAGAGAAGGATAACACAGGGGGTATTCCTGCAGAGAAGGATAATACAGGGGGTATTCCTGCAGAGAAGGATAATACAGGGGGTATTCCTGCAGAGAAGGATAATACAGGGGGTATTCCTGCAGAGAAGGATAATATTCCTGCAGAGAAGGATAATACAGGCGGTATTCCTGCAGAGAAGGATAATACAGGCGGTATTCCTGCAGAGAAGGATAATACAGGGGGTATTCCTGCAGAGAAGGATAATACAGGGGGTATTCCTGCAGAGAAGGATAATACAGGGGGTATTCCTGCAGAGAAGGATAATACAGGGGGTATTCCTGCAGAGAAGTATAATACAGGGGGTATTCCTGCAGAGAAGGATAATACATGCGGTATTCCTGCAGAGAAGGATAATACAGGGGGTATTCCTGCAGAGAAGGATAATACATGCGGTATTCCTGCAGAGAAGGATAATACAGGGGGTATTCCTGCAGAGAAGGATAATACAGGGGGTATTCCTGCAGAGAAGGATAATACAGGCGGTATTCCTGCAGAGAAGGATAATACAGGCGGTATTCCTGCAGAGAAGGATAATACAGGCGGTATTCCTGCAGAGAATGATAATACATGTGGTATTCCTGCAGAGAAGGATAATACAGGCGGTATTCCTGCAGAGAAGGATAATACAGGGGGTATTCCTGCAGAGAAGGATAATACAGGTGGAATTCCTGCAGAGAAGGATAATACAGGCGGTATTCCTGCAGAGAAGGATAATACAGGGGGTATTCCTGCAGAGAATGATAATACAGGGGGTATTCCTGCAGAGAAGGATAATACAGGGGGTATTCCTGCAGAGAAGGATAATACAGGGCGTATTCCTGCAGAGAAGTATAATACAGGCGGTATTCCTGCAGAGAAGGATAATACAGGGGGTATTCCTGCAGAGAAGGATAATACAGGGGGTATTCCTGCAGAGAAGGATAATACAGGGGGTATTCCTGCAGAGAAGGATAATACAGGCGGTATTCCTGCAGAGAAGGATAATACAGGGGGTATTCCTGCAGAGAAGGATAATACAGGGGGTATTCCTGCAGAGAAGGATAATACATGGGGTATTCCGGCAGAGAAGGATAATACAGGGGGTATTCCGGCAGAGAAGGATAATACAGGGGGTATTCCTGCAGTGAAGGATAATACAGGCGGTATTCCTGCAGAGAAGGATAATACAGGGGGTATTCCTGCAGAGAAGGATAATACAGGGGGTATTCCTGCAGAGAAGGATAATACAGGGGGTATTCCTGCAGAGAAGGATAATACAGGCGGTATTCCTGCAGAGAAGGATAATACCGGCGGTATTCCTGCAGAGAAGGATAATACAGGCGGTATTCCTGCAGAGAAGGATTATACAGGGGGTATTCCTGCAGAGAAGGATAATACAGGCGGTATTCCTGCAGAGAAGGATTATAGAGGGGGTATTCCTGCAGAGAAGGATAATACAGGCGGTATTCCTGCAGAGAAGGATAATGCAGGCGGTATTCCTGCAGAGAAGGATTATACAGGCGGTATTCCTGCAGAGAAGGATAATACAGGGGGTATTCCTGCAGAGAAGTATAATACAGGGGGTATTCCTGCAGAGAAGGATAATACAGGGGGTATTCCTGCAGAGAAGGATAATACAGGGGGTATTCCTGCAGAGAAGGATAATACAGGGGGTATTCCTGCAGAGAAGGATAATACAGGCGGTATTCCTGCAGAGAAGGATAATACAGGGGGTATTCCTGCAGAGAAGGATAATACAGGGGGTATTCCTGCAGAGAAGGATAATACATGGGGTATTCCGGCAGAGAAGGATAATACAGGGGGTATTCCTGCAGAGAAGGATAATACAGGGGGTATTCCTGCAGAGAAGGATAATACAGGGGGTATTCCGGCAGAGAAGGATAATACAGGGGGTATTCCTGCAGAGAAGGATAATACAGGCGGTATTCCTGCAGAGAAGGATAATACAGGGGGTATTCCTGCAGAGAAGGATAATACAGGGGGTATTCCTGCAGAGAAGGATAATACAGGGGGTATTCCTGCAGAGACGGATAATACAGGCGGTATTCCTGCAGAGAAGGATAATACAGGGGGTATTCCTGCAGAGAAGGATAATACAGGGGGTATTCCTGCAGAGAAGGATAATACAGGGGGTGTTCCTGCAGAGAAGGATAATACAGGGTGTATTCCTGCAGAGAAGGATAATACAGGGGGTATTCCTGCAGAGAAGGATAATACGGGTTATTCCTGCAGAGAAGGATAATACAGGGGGTATTCCTGCAGAGAAGGATAATACATGCGGTATTCCTGCAGAGAAGGATAATACAGGGGGTATTCCTGCAGAGAAGGATAATACATGCGGTATTCCTGCAGAGAAGGATAATACAGGGGGTATTCCTGCAGAGAAGGATAATACAGGCGGTATTCCTGCAGAGAAGGATAATACAGGCGGTATTCCTGCAGAGAAGGATAATACAGGCGGTATTCCTGCAGAGAATGATAATACATGTGGTATTCCTGCAGAGAAGGATAATACAGGCGGTATTCCTGCAGAGAAGGATAATACAGGGGGTATTCCTGCAGAGAAGGATAACACAGGAGGAATTCCTGCAGAGAAGGATAATACAGGCGGTATTCCTGCAGAGAAGGATAATACAGGGGGTATTCCTGCAGAGAATGATAATACAGGGGGTATACCTGCAGAGAAGGATAATACAGGGGGTATTCCTGCAGAGAAGGATAATACAGGGCGTATTCCTGCAGAGAAGTATAATACAGGCGGTATTCCTGCAGAGAAGGATAATACAGGGGGTATTCCTGCAGAGAAGGATAATACAGGGGGTATTCCTGCAGAGAAGGATAATACAGGGGGTATTCCTGCAGAGAAGGATAATACAGGCGGTATTCCTGCAGAGAAGGATAATACAGGGGGTATTCCTGCAGAGAAGGATAATACAGGGGGTATTCCTGCAGAGAAGGATAATACAGGGGGTATTCCTGCAGAGAAGGATAATACATGGGGTATTCCGGCAGAGAAGGATAATACAGGGGGTATTCCGGCAGAGAAGGATAATACAGGGGGTATTCCTGCAGAGAAGGATAATACAGGCGGTATTCCTGCAGAGAAGGATAATACAGGGGGTATTCCTGCAGAGAAGGATAATACAGGCGGTATTCCTGCAGAGAAGGATAATGCAGGCGGTATTCCTGCAGAGAAGGATTATACAGGGGGTATTCCTGCAGAGAAGGATAACACAGGGGGTATTCCTGCAGAGAAGGATAATGCAGGCGGTATTCCTGCAGAGAAGGATAATACAGGGTGTATTCCTGCAGAGAAGGATAATACAGTGGGTATTCCTGCAGAGAAGGATAATACAGGGGGTATTCCTGCAGAGAAGGATAATACAGGGGGTATTCCTGCAGAGAAGGATAATAAAGGTGGTATTCCTGCAGAGAAGGATAATACAGGGGGTATTCCTGCAGAGAAGGATAATACAGGCGGTATTCCTGCAGAGAAGGATAATACAGGGGGTATTCCTGCAGAGAAGGATAATACAGGGGGTATTCCTGCAGAGAAGGATAATACAGGGGGTATTCCTGCAGAGAAGGATAATACAGGGGGTATTCCTGCAGAGAAGGATAATACAGGGTGTATTCCTGCAGATAAGGATAATACAGGGGGTATTCCTGCAGAGAAGGATAACACAGGGGGTATTCCTGCAGAGAAGGATAACACAGGGGGTATTCCTGCAGAGAAGGATAACACAGGGGGTATTCCTGCAGAGAAGGATAATACAGGGGGTATTCCTGCAGAGAAGGATAATACAGGGGGTATTCCTGCAGAGAAGGATAATACAGGGGGTATTCCTGCAGAGAAGGATAATATTCCTGCAGAGAAGGATAATACAGGCGGTATTCCTGCAGAGAAGGATAATACAGGGGGTATTCCTGCAGAGAAGGATAATACAGGGGGTATTCCTGCAGAGAAGGTTAATACAAGGGGTATTCCTGCAGAGAAGGATAATACAGGGGGTATTCCTGCAGAGAAGGATAATACAGGTGGTATTCCTGCAGAGAAGGATAATACAGGGGGTATTCCTGCAGAGAAGGATAATACAGGGGGTATTCCTGCAGAGAAGGATAACACAGGGGGTATTCCTGCAGAGAAGGATAACACAGGGGGTATTCCTGCAGAGAAGGATAACACAGGGGGTATTCCTGCAGAGAAGGATAATACAGGGGGTATTCCTGCAGAGAAGGATAATACAGGGGGTATTCCTGCAGAGAAGGATAATACAGGGGGTATTCCTGCAGAGAAGGATAATATTCCTGCAGAGAAGGATAATACAGGCGGTATTCCTGCAGAGAAGGATAATACAGGCGGTATTCCTGCAGAGAAGGATAATACAGGGGGTATTCCTGCAGAGAAGGATAATACAGGGGGTATTCCTGCAGAGAAGGATAATACAGGGGGTATTCCTGCAGAGACGGATAATACAGGCGGTATTCCTGCAGAGAAGGATAATACCGGCGGTATTCCTGCAGAGAAGGATAATACAGGGGGTATTCCGGCAGAGAAGGATAATACAGGGGGTATTCCTGCAGTGAAGGATAATACAGGCGGTATTCCTGCAGAGAAGGATAATACAGGGGGTATTCCTGCAGAGAAGGATAATACAGGGGGTATTCCTGCAGAGAAGGATAATACAGGGGGTATTCCTGCAGAGACGGATAATACAGGCGGTATTCCTGCAGAGAAGGATAATACCGGCGGTATTCCTGCAGAGAAGGATAATACAGGCGGTATTCCTGCAGAGAAGGATTATACAGGGGGTATTCCTGCAGAGAAGGATAATACAGGCGGTATTCCTGCAGAGAAGGATTATAGAGGGGGTATTCCTGCAGAGAAGGATAATACAGGCGGTATTCCTGCAGAGAAGGATAATGCAGGCGGTATTCCTGCAGAGAAGGATTATACAGGCGGTATTCCTGCAGAGAAGGATAATACAGGGGGTATTCCTGCAGAGAAGTATAATACAGGGGGTATTCCTGCAGAGAAGGATAATACAGGGGGTATTCCTGCAGAGAAGGATAATACAGGGGGTATTCCTGCAGAGAAGGATAATACAGGGGGTATTCCTGCAGAGAAGGATAATACAGGCGGTATTCCTGCAGAGAAGGATAATACAGGGGGTATTCCTGCAGAGAAGGATAATACAGGGGGTATTCCTGCAGAGAAGGATAATACATGGGGTATTCCGGCAGAGAAGGATAATACAGGGGGTATTCCTGCAGAGAAGGATAATACAGGGGGTATTCCGGCAGAGAAGGATAATACAGGGGGTATTCCTGCAGAGAAGGATAATACAGGCGGTATTCCTGCAGAGAAGGATAATACAGGGGGTATTCCTGCAGAGAAGGATAATACAGGGGGTATTCCTGCAGAGAAGGATAATACAGGGGGTATTCCTGCAGAGACGGATAATACAGGCGGTATTCCTGCAGAGAAGGATAATACAGGGGGTATTCCTGCAGAGAAGGATAATACAGGGGGTATTCCTGCAGAGAAGGATAATACAGGGGGTGTTCCTGCAGAGAAGGATAATACAGGGTGTATTCCTGCAGAGAAGGATAATACAGGGGGTATTCCTGCAGAGAAGGATAATACGGGTTATTCCTGCAGAGAAGGATAATACAGGGGGTATTCCTGCAGAGAAGGATAATACATGCGGTATTCCTGCAGAGAAGGATAATACAGGGGGTATTCCTGCAGAGAAGGATAATACATGCGGTATTCCTGCAGAGAAGGATAATACAGGGGGTATTCCTGCAGAGAAGGATAATACAGGCGGTATTCCTGCAGAGAAGGATAATACAGGCGGTATTCCTGCAGAGAAGGATAATACAGGCGGTATTCCTGCAGAGAATGATAATACATGTGGTATTCCTGCAGAGAAGGATAATACAGGCGGTATTCCTGCAGAGAAGGATAATACAGGGGGTATTCCTGCAGAGAAGGATAACACAGGAGGAATTCCTGCAGAGAAGGATAATACAGGCGGTATTCCTGCAGAGAAGGATAATACAGGGGGTATTCCTGCAGAGAATGATAATACAGGGGGTATACCTGCAGAGAAGGATAATACAGGGGGTATTCCTGCAGAGAAGGATAATACAGGGCGTATTCCTGCAGAGAAGTATAATACAGGCGGTATTCCTGCAGAGAAGGATAATACAGGGGGTATTCCTGCAGAGAAGGATAATACAGGGGGTATTCCTGCAGAGAAGGATAATACAGGGGGTATTCCTGCAGAGAAGGATAATACAGGCGGTATTCCTGCAGAGAAGGATAATACAGGGGGTATTCCTGCAGAGAAGGATAATACAGGGGGTATTCCTGCAGAGAAGGATAATACAGGGGGTATTCCTGCAGAGAAGGATAATACATGTGGTATTCCGGCAGAGAAGGATAATACAGGGGGTATTCCGGCAGAGAAGGATAATACAGGGGGTATTCCTGCAGAGAAGGATAATACAGGCGGTATTCCTGCAGAGAAGGATAATACAGGGGGTATTCCTGCAGAGAAGGATAATACAGGCGGTATTCCTGCAGAGAAGGATAATGCAGGCGGTATTCCTGCAGAGAAGGATTATACAGGGGGTATTCCTGCAGAGAAGGATAACACAGGGGGTATTCCTGCAGAGAAGGATAATGCAGGCGGTATTCCTGCAGAGAAGGATAATACAGGGTGTATTCCTGCAGAGAAGGATAATACAGTGGGTATTCCTGCAGAGAAGGATAATACAGGGGGTATTCCTGCAGAGAAGGATAATACAGGGGGTATTCCTGCAGAGAAGGATAATAAAGGTGGTATTCCTGCAGAGAAGGATAATACAGGGGGTATTCCTGCAGAGAAGGATAATACAGGCGGTATTCCTGCAGAGAAGGATAATACAGGGGGTATTCCTGCAGAGAAGGATAATACAGGGGGTATTCCTGCAGAGAAGGATAATACAGGGGGTATTCCTGCAAAGAAGGATAATACAGGGGGTATTCCTGCAGAGAAGGATAATACAGGGTGTATTCCTGCAGATAAGGATAATACAGGGGGTATTCCTGCAGAGAAGGATAACACAGGGGGTATTCCTGCAGAGAAGGATAACACAGGGGGTATTCCTGCAGAGAAGGATAACACAGGGGGTATTCCTGCAGAGAAGGATAATACAGGGGGTATTCCTGCAGAGAAGGATAATACAGGGGGTATTCCTGCAGAGAAGGATAATACAGGGGGTATTCCTGCAGAGAAGGATAATATTCCTGCAGAGAAGGATAATACAGGCGGTATTCCTGCAGAGAAGGATAATACAGGGGGTATTCCTGCAGAGAAGGATAATACAGGGGGTATTCCTGCAGAGAAGGTTAATACAAGGGGTATTCCTGCAGAGAAGGATAATACAGGGGGTATTCCTGCAGAGAAGGATAATACAGGTGGTATTCCTGCAGAGAAGGATAATACAGGGGGTATTCCTGCAGAGAAGGATAATACAGGGGGTATTCCTGCAGAGAAGGATAACACAGGGGGTATTCCTGCAGAGAAGGATAACACAGGGGGTATTCCTGCAGAGAAGGATAACACAGGGGGTATTCCTGCAGAGAAGGATAATACAGGGGGTATTCCTGCAGAGAAGGATAATACAGGGGGTATTCCTGCAGAGAAGGATAATACAGGGGGTATTCCTGCAGAGAAGGATAATATTCCTGCAGAGAAGGATAATACAGGCGGTATTCCTGCAGAGAAGGATAATACAGGCGGTATTCCTGCAGAGAAGGATAATACAGGCGGTATTCCTGCAGAGAAGGATAATACAGGCGGTATTCCTGCAGAGAAGGATAATACAGGCGGTATTCCTGCAGAGAAGGATAATACAGGGGGTATTCCTGCAGAGAAGGATAATACAGGGGGTATTCCTGCAGAGAAGGATAATACAGGGGGTATTCCTGCAGAGAAGGATAATACAGGGGGTATTCCTGCAGAGAAGGATAATACAGGGGGTATTCCTGCAGAGAAGGATAATACATGCGGTATTCCTGCAGAGAAGGATAATACAGGGGGTATTCCTGCAGAGAAGGATAATACATGCGGTATTCCTGCAGAGAAGGATAATACAGGGGGTATTCCTGCAGAGAAGGATAATACAGGCGGTATTCCTGCAGAGAAGGATAAAACAGGCGGTATTCCTGCAGAGAAGGATAATACAGGCGGTATTCCTGCAGAGAATGATAATACATGTGGTATTCCTGCAGAGAAGGATAATACAGGCGGTATTCCTGCAGAGAAGGATAATACAGGGGGTATTCCTGCAGAGAAGGATAATACAGGTGGAATTCCTGCAGAGAAGGATAATACAGGCGGTATTCCTGCAGAGAAGGATAATACAGGGGGTATTCCTGCAGAGAATGATAATACAGGGGGTATTCCTGCAGAGAAGGATAATACAGGGGGTATTCCTGCAGAGAAGGATAATACAGGGCGTATTCCTGCAGAGAAGTATAATACAGGCGGTATTCCTGCAGAGAAGGATAATACAGGGGGTATTCCTGCAGAGAAGGATAATACAGGGGGTATTCCTGCAGAGAAGGATAATACAGGGGGTATTCCTGCAGAGAAGGATAATACAGGCGGTATTCCTGCAGAGAAGGATAATACAGGGGGTATTCCTGCAGAGAAGGATAATACAGGGGGTATTCCTGCAGAGAAGGATAATACATGGGGTATTCCGGCAGAGAAGGATAATACAGGGGGTATTCCGGCAGAGAAGGATAATACAGGGGGTATTCCTGCAGAGAAGGATAATACAGGCGGTATTCCTGCAGAGAAGGATAATACAGGGGGTATTCCTGCAGAGAAGGATAATACAGGAGGTATTCCTGCAGAGAAGGATAATACAGGGGGTATTCCTGCAGAGACGGATAATACAGGCGGTATTCCTGCAGAGAAGGATAATACCGGCGGTATTCCTGCAGAGAAGGATAATACAGGCGGTATTCCTGCAGAGAAGGATAATACAGGGGGTATTCCTGCAGAGAAGGATAATACAGGGCGTATTCCTGCAGAGAAGGATAATACAGGCGGTATTCCTGCAGAGAAGGATAATACAGGGGGTATTCCTGCAGAGAAGGATTATACAGGGGGTATTCCTGCAGAGAAGGATAATACAGGCGGTATTCCTGCAGAGAAGGATTATAGAAGGGGTATTCCTGCAGAGAAGGATAATACAGGCGGTATTCCTGCAGAGAAGGATAATACAGGGGGTATTCCTGCAGAGAAGGATAATACAGGGGGTATTCCTGCAGAGAAGGATAATACAGGGGGTATTCCTGCAGAGAAGGTTAATACAGGGGGTATTCCTGCAGAGAAGGATAATACATGTGGTATTCCTGCAGAGAAGGATAATACAGGCGGTATTCCTGCAGAGAAGGATAATACAGGGGGTATTCCTGCAGAGAAGGATAATACAGGGGGTATTCCTGCAGAGAAGGATAATACAGGGGGTATTCCTGCAGAGAAGGATAATACAGGGGGTATTCCTGCAGAGAAGGATAATACAGGGGGTATTCCTGCAGAGAAGGATAATACAGGGGGTATACCTGCAGAGAAGGATAATACAGGGGGTATTCCTGCAGAGAAGGATAATACATGGGGTATTCCGGCAGAGAAGGATAATACAGGGGGTATTCCGGCAGAGAAGGATAATACAGGGGGTATTCCTGCAGTGAAGGATAATACAGGGGGTATTCCTGCAGAGAAGGATAATACAGGGGGTATTCCTGCAGAGAAGGATAATACAGGCGGTATTCCTGCAGAGAAGGATAATACAGGGGGTATTCCTGCAGAGAAGGATAATACAGGGGGTATTCCTGCAGAGAAGGATAATACAGGGGGTATTCCTGCAGAGAAGGATAATACAGGGGGTATTCCTGCAGAGAAGGATAATACAGGGGGTATTCCTGCAGAGAAGGATAATAAAGGTGGTATTCCTGCAGAGAAGGATAATACAGGGGGTATTCCTGCAGAGAAGGATAATACAGGCGGTATTCCTGCAGAGAAGGATAATACAGGGGGTATTCCTGCAGAGAAGGATAATACAGGTGGTATTCCTGCAGAGAAGGATAATACAGGGGGTATTCCTGCAGAGAAGGATAATATTCCTGCAGAGAAGGATAATACAGGCGGTATTCCTGCAGAGAAGGATAATACAGGCGGTATTCCTGCAGAGAAGGATAATACAGGCGGTATTCCTGCAGAGAAGGATAATACCGGCGGTATTCCTGCAGAGAAGGATAATACAGGCGGTATTCCTGCAGAGAAGGATTATACAGGGGGTATTCCTGCAGAGAAGGATAATACAGGCGGTATTCCTGCAGAGAAGGATTATAGAGGGGGTATTCCTGCAGAGAAGGATAATACAGGCGGTATTCCTGCAGAGAAGGATAATGCAGGCGGTATTCCTGCAGAGAAGGATTATACAGGGGGTATTCCTGCAGAGAAGGATAACACAGGGGGTATTCCTGCAGAGAAGGATAATGCAGGCGGTATTCCTGCAGAGAAGGATAATACAGGGTGTATTCCTGCAGAGAAGGATAATACAGTGGGTATTCCTGCAGAGAAGGATAATACAGGGGGTATTCCTGCAGAGAAGGATAATACAGGGGGTATTCCTGCAGAGAAGGATAATAAAGGTGGTATTCCTGCAGAGAAGGATAATACAGGGGGTATTCCTGCAGAGAAGGATAATACAGGCGGTATTCCTGCAGAGAAGGATAATACAGGGGGTATTCCTGCAGAGAAGGATAATACAGGGGGTATTCCTGCAGAGAAGGATAATACAGGGGTTATTCCTGCAGAGAAGGATAATACAGGGGGTATTCCTGCAGAGAAGGATAATACAGGGGGTATTCCTGCAGAGAAGGATAATACAGGGGGTATTCCTGCAGAGAAGGATAATACAGGGGGTATTCCTGCAGAGAAGGATAATACAGGGCGTATTCCTGCAGAGAAGGATAATACAGGCGGTATTCCTGCAGAGAAGGATAATACAGGGGGTATTCCTGCAGAGAAGGATAAAACAGGGGGTATTCCTGCAGAGAAGGATAATACAGGGGGTATTCCTGCAGAGAAGGATAATACAGGGGGTATTCCTGTAGAGAAGGATAATACAGGGGGTATTCCTGCAGAGAAGGATAATACAGGGGGTATTCCTGCAGAGAAGGTTAATACAAGGGGTATTCCTGCAGAGAAGGATAATACAGGGGGTATTCCTGCAGAGAAGGATAATACAGGTGGTATTCCTGCAGAGAAGGATAATACAGGGGGTATTCCTCCAGAGAAGGATAATACAGGGGGTATTCCTGCAGAGAAGGATAACACACGGGGTATTCCTGCAGAGAAGGATAACACAGGGGGTATTCCTGCAGAGAAGGATAACACAGGGGGTATTCCTGCAGAGAAGGATAATACAGGGGGTATTCCTGCAGAGAAGGATAATACAGGGGGTATTCCTGCAGAGAAGGATAATACAGGGGGTATTCCTGCAGAGAAGGATAATATTCCTGCAGAGAAGGATAATACAGGCGGTATTCCTGCAGAGAAGGATAATACAGGCGGTATTCCTGCAGAGAAGGATAATACAGGCGGTATTCCTGCAGAGAAGGATAATACAGGCGGTATTCCTGCAGAGAAGGATAATACAGGCGGTATTCCTGCAGAGAAGGATAATACAGGGGGTATTCCTGCAGAGAAGGATAATACAGGGGGTATTCCTGCAGAGAAGGATAATACAGGGGGTATTCCTGCAGAGAAGGATAATACAGGGGGTATTCCTGCAGAGAAGGATAACACACGGGGTATTCCTGCAGAGAAGGATAACACAGGGGGTATTCCTGCAGAGAAGGATAACACAGGGGGTATTCCTGCAGAGAAGGATAATACAGGGGGTATTCCTGCAGAGAAGGATAATACAGGGGGTATTCCTGCAGAGAAGGATAATACAGGGGGTATTCCTGCAGAGAAGGATAATATTCCTGCAGAGAAGGATAATACATGCGGTATTCCTGCAGAGAAGGATAATACAGGGGGTATTCCTGCAGAGAAGGATAATACATGCGGTATTCCTGCAGAGAAGGATAATACAGTGGGTATTCCGGCAGAGAAGGATAATACAGGGGGTATTCCGGCAGAGAAGGATAATACAGGGGGTATTCCTGCAGAGAAGGATAATACAGGCGGTATTCCTGCAGAGAAGGATAATACAGGGGGTATTCCTGCAGAGAAGGATAATACAGGGGGTATTCCTGCAGAGAAGGATAATACAGGGGGTATTCCTGCAGAGAAGGATAATACAGGGGGTATTCCTGCAGAGAAGGATAATACAGGGGGTATTCCTGCAGAGAAGGATAATACAGGGGGTATTCCTGCAGAGAAGGATAATACATGCGGTATTCCTGCAGAGAAGGATAATACAGGGGGTATTCCTGCAGAGAAGGATAATACAGGCGGTATTCCTGCAGAGAAGGATAATACAGGGGGTATTCCTGCAGAGAAGGATAATACAGGGGGTATTCCTGCAGAGACGGATAATACAGGCGGTATTCCTCCAGAGAAGGATAATACAGGGGGTATTCCTGCAGAGAAGGATAATACAGGGGGTATTCCGGCAGAGAAGGATAATACAGGGGTATTCCTGCAGAGAAGGATAATACAGGCGGTATTCCTGCAGAGAAGGATAATACAGGGGGTATTCCTGCAGAGAAGGATAATACAGGGGGTATTCCTGCAGAGAAGGATAATACAGGGGGTATTCCTGCAGAGAAGGATAATACAGGGGGTATTCCTGCAGAGAAGGATAATACAGGGGGTATTCCTGCAGAGAAGGATAATACAGGGGGTATTCCTGCAGAGAAGGATAATACAGGCGGTATTCCTGCAGAGAAGGATAATACAGGGGGTATTCCTGCAGAGAAGGATAATACAGGGGGTATTCCTGCAGAGAAGGATAATACATGGGGTATTCCGGCAGAGAAGGATAATACAGGGGGTATTCCTGCAGAGAAGGATAATACAGGGGGTATTCCGGCAGAGAAGGATAATACAGGGGGTATTCCTGCAGAGAAGGATAATACAGGCGGTATTCCTGCAGAGAAGGATAATACAGGGGGTATTCCTGCAGAGAAGGATAATACAGGGGGTATTCCTGCAGAGAAGGATAATACAGGGGGTATTCCTGCAGAGACGGATAATACAGGCGGTATTCCTGCAGAGAAGGATAATACAGGGGGTATTCCTGCAGAGAAGGATAATACAGGGGGTATTCCTGCAGAGAAGGATAATACAGGGGGTATTCCTGCAGAGAAGGATAATACAGGGGGTATTCCTGCAGAGAAGGATAATACATGGGGTATTCCGGCAGAGAAGGATAATACAGGGGGTATTCCTGCAGAGAAGGATAATACAGGGGGTATTCCGGCAGAGAAGGATAATACAGGGGGTATTCCTGCAGAGAAGGATAATACAGGCGGTATTCCTGCAGAGAAGGATAATACAGGGGGTATTCCTGCAGAGAAGGATAATACAGGGGGTATTCCTGCAGAGAAGGATAATACAGGGGGTATTCCTGCAGAGACGGATAATACAGGCGGTATTCCTGCAGAGAAGGATAATACAGGGGGTATTCCTGCAGAGAAGGATAATACAGGGGGTATTCCTGCAGAGAAGGATAATACAGGGGGTGTTCCTGCAGAGAAGGATAATACAGGGTGTATTCCTGCAGAGAAGGATAATACAGGGGGTATTCCTGCAGAGAAGGATAATACGGGTTATTCCTGCAGAGAAGGATAATACAGGGGGTATTCCTGCAGAGAAGGATAATACATGCGGTATTCCTGCAGAGAAGGATAATACAGGGGGTATTCCTGCAGAGAAGGATAATACATGCGGTATTCCTGCAGAGAAGGATAATACAGGGGGTATTCCTGCAGAGAAGGATAATACAGGCGGTATTCCTGCAGAGAAGGATAATACAGGCGGTATTCCTGCAGAGAAGGATAATACAGGCGGTATTCCTGCAGAGAATGATAATACATGTGGTATTCCTGCAGAGAAGGATAATACAGGCGGTATTCCTGCAGAGAAGGATAATACAGGGGGTATTCCTGCAGAGAAGGATAACACAGGAGGAATTCCTGCAGAGAAGGATAATACAGGCGGTATTCCTGCAGAGAAGGATAATACAGGGGGTATTCCTGCAGAGAATGATAATACAGGGGGTATACCTGCAGAGAAGGATAATACAGGGGGTATTCCTGCAGAGAAGGATAATACAGGGCGTATTCCTGCAGAGAAGTATAGTACAGGCGGTATTCCTGCAGAGAAGGATAATACAGGGGGTATTCCTGCAGAGAAGGATAATACAGGGGGTATTCCTGCAGAGAAGGATAATACAGGGGGTATTCCTGCAGAGAAGGATAATACAGGCGGTATTCCTGCAGAGAAGGATAATACAGGGGGTATTCCTGCAGAGAAGGATAATACAGGGGGTATTCCTGCAGAGAAGGATAATACAGGGGGTATTCCTGCAGAGAAGGATAATACATGGGGTATTCCGGCAGAGAAGGATAATACAGGGGGTATTCCGGCAGAGAAGGATAATACAGGGGGTATTCCTGCAGAGAAGGATAATACAGGCGGTATTCCTGCAGAGAAGGATAATACAGGGGGTATTCCTGCAGAGAAGGATAATACAGGCGGTATTCCTGCAGAGAAGGATAATGCAGGCGGTATTCCTGCAGAGAAGGATTATACAGGGGGTATTCCTGCAGAGAAGGATAACACAGGGGGTATTCCTGCAGAGAAGGATAATGCAGGCGGTATTCCTGCAGAGAAGGATAATACAGGGTGTATTCCTGCAGAGAAGGATAATACAGTGGGTATTCCTGCAGAGAAGGATAATACAGGGGGTATTCCTGCAGAGAAGGATAATACAGGGGGTATTCCTGCAGAGAAGGATAATAAAGGTGGTATTCCTGCAGAGAAGGATAATACAGGGGGTATTCCTGCAGAGAAGGATAATACAGGCGGTATTCCTGCAGAGAAGGATAATACAGGGGGTATTCCTGCAGAGAAGGATAATACAGGGGGTATTCCTGCAGAGAAGGATAATACAGGGGGTATTCCTGCAGAGAAGGATAATACAGGGGGTATTCCTGCAGAGAAGGATAATACAGGGTGTATTCCTGCAGATAAGGATAATACAGGGGGTATTCCTGCAGAGAAGGATAACACAGGGGGTATTCCTGCAGAGAAGGATAACACAGGGGGTATTCCTGCAGAGAAGGATAACACAGGGGGTATTCCTGCAGAGAAGGATAATACAGGGGGTATTCCTGCAGAGAAGGATAATACAGGGGGTATTCCTGCAGAGAAGGATAATACAGGGGGTATTCCTGCAGAGAAGGATAATATTCCTGCAGAGAAGGATAATACAGGCGGTATTCCTGCAGAGAAGGATAATACAGGGGGTATTCCTGCAGAGAAGGATAATACAGGGGGTATTCCTGCAGAGAAGGTTAATACAAGGGGTATTCCTGCAGAGAAGGATAATACAGGGGGTATTCCTGCAGAGAAGGATAATACAGGTGGTATTCCTGCAGAGAAGGATAATACAGGGGGTATTCCTGCAGAGAAGGATAATACAGGGGGTATTCCTGCAGAGAAGGATAACACAGGGGGTATTCCTGCAGAGAAGGATAACACAGGGGGTATTCCTGCAGAGAAGGATAACACAGGGGGTATTCCTGCAGAGAAGGATAATACAGGGGGTATTCCTGCAGAGAAGGATAATACAGGGGGTATTCCTGCAGAGAAGGATAATACAGGGGGTATTCCTGCAGAGAAGGATAATATTCCTGCAGAGAAGGATAATACAGGCGGTATTCCTGCAGAGAAGGATAATACAGGCGGTATTCCTGCAGAGAAGGATAATACAGGCGGTATTCCTGCAGAGAAGGATAATACAGGCGGTATTCCTGCAGAGAAGGATAATACAGGCGGTATTCCTGCAGAGAAGGATAATACAGGGGGTATTCCTGCAGAGAAGGATAATACAGGGGGTATTCCTGCAGAGAAGGATAATACAGGGGGTATTCCTGCAGAGAAGGATAATACAGGGGGTATTCCTGCAGAGAAGGATAATACAGGGGGTATTCCTGCAGAGAAGGATAATACATGCGGTATTCCTGCAGAGAAGGATAATACAGGGGGTATTCCTGCAGAGAAGGATAATACATGCGGTATTCCTGCAGAGAAGGATAATACAGGGGGTATTCCTGCAGAGAAGGATAATACAGGCGGTATTCCTGCAGAGAAGGATAAAACAGGCGGTATTCCTGCAGAGAAGGATAATACAGGCGGTATTCCTGCAGAGAATGATAATACATGTGGTATTCCTGCAGAGAAGGATAATACAGGCGGTATTCCTGCAGAGAAGGATAATACAGGGGGTATTCCTGCAGAGAAGGATAATACAGGTGGAATTCCTGCAGAGAAGGATAATACAGGCGGTATTCCTGCAGAGAAGGATAATACAGGGGGTATTCCTGCAGAGAATGATAATACAGGGGGTATTCCTGCAGAGAAGGATAATACAGGGGGTATTCCTGCAGAGAAGGATAATACAGGGCGTATTCCTGCAGAGAAGTATAATACAGGCGGTATTCCTGCAGAGAAGGATAATACAGGGGGTATTCCTGCAGAGAAGGATAATACAGGGGGTATTCCTGCAGAGAAGGATAATACAGGGGGTATTCCTGCAGAGAAGGATAATACAGGCGGTATTCCTGCAGAGAAGGATAATACAGGGGGTATTCCTGCAGAGAAGGATAATACAGGGGGTATTCCTGCAGAGAAGGATAATACATGGGGTATTCCGGCAGAGAAGGATAATACAGGGGGTATTCCGGCAGAGAAGGATAATACAGGGGGTATTCCTGCAGAGAAGGATAATACAGGCGGTATTCCTGCAGAGAAGGATAATACAGGGGGTATTCCTGCAGAGAAGGATAATACAGGAGGTATTCCTGCAGAGAAGGATAATACAGGGGGTATTCCTGCAGAGACGGATAATACAGGCGGTATTCCTGCAGAGAAGGATAATACCGGCGGTATTCCTGCAGAGAAGGATAATACAGGCGGTATTCCTGCAGAGAAGGATTATACAGGGGGTATTCCTGCAGAGAAGGATAATACAGGCGGTATTCCTGCAGAGAAGGATTATAGAGGGGGTATTCCTGCAGAGAAGGATAATACAGGCGGTATTCCTGCAGAGAAGGATAATGCAGGCGGTATTCCTGCAGAGAAGGATTATACAGGCGGTATTCCTGCAGAGAAGGATAATACAGGGGGTATTCCTGCAGAGAAGTATAATACAGGCGGTATTCCTGCAGAGAAGGATAATACAGGGGGTATTCCTGCAGAGAAGGATAATACAGGGGGTATTCCTGCAGAGAAGGATAATACAGGGGGTATTCCTGCAGAGACGGATAATACAGGCGGTATTCCTGCAGAGAAGGATAATACCGGCGGTATTCCTGCAGAGAAGGATAATACAGGCGGTATTCCTGCAGAGAAGGATTATACAGGGGGTATTCCTGCAGAGAAGGATAATACAGGTGGAATTCCTGCAGAGAAGGATAATACAGGCGGTATTCCTGCAGAGAAGGATAATACAGGGGGTATTCCTGCAGAGAATGATAATACAGGGGGTATTCCTGCAGAGAAGGATAATACAGGGGGTATTCCTGCAGAGAAGGATAATACAGGGCGTATTCCTGCAGAGAAGTATAATACAGGCGGTATTCCTGCAGAGAAGGATAATACAGGGGGTATTCCTGCAGAGAAGGATAATACAGGGGGTATTCCTGCAGAGAAGGATAATACAGGGGGTATTCCTGCAGAGAAGGATAATACAGGCGGTATTCCTGCAGAGAAGGATAATACAGGGGGTATTCCTGCAGAGAAGGATAATACAGGGGGTATTCCTGCAGAGAAGGATAATACATGGGGTATTCCGGCAGAGAAGGATAATACAGGGGGTATTCCGGCAGAGAAGGATAATACAGGGGGTATTCCTGCAGAGAAGGATAATACAGGCGGTATTCCTGCAGAGAAGGATAATACAGGGGGTATTCCTGCAGAGAAGGATAATACAGGAGGTATTCCTGCAGAGAAGGATAATACAGGGGGTATTCCTGCAGAGACGGATAATACAGGCGGTATTCCTGCAGAGAAGGATAATACCGGCGGTATTCCTGCAGAGAAGGATAATACAGGCGGTATTCCTGCAGAGAAGGATTATACAGGGGGTATTCCTGCAGAGAAGGATAATACAGGCGGTATTCCTGCAGAGAAGGATTATAGAGGGGGTATTCCTGCAGAGAAGGATAATACAGGCGGTATTCCTGCAGAGAAGGATAATGCAGGCGGTATTCCTGCAGAGAAGGATTATACAGGCGGTATTCCTGCAGAGAAGGATAATACAGGGGGTATTCCTGCAGAGAAGTATAATACAGGCGGTATTCCTGCAGAGAAGGATAATACAGGGGGTATTCCTGCAGAGAAGGATAATACAGGGGGTATTCCTGCAGAGAAGGATAATACAGGGGGTATTCCTGCAGAGACGGATAATACAGGCGGTATTCCTGCAGAGAAGGATAATACCGGCGGTATTCCTGCAGAGAAGGATAATACAGGCGGTATTCCTGCAGAGAAGGATTATACAGGGGGTATTCCTGCAGAGAAGGATAATACAGGCGGTATTCCTGCAGAGAAGGATTATAGAGGGGGTATTCCTGCAGAGAAGGATAATACAGGCGGTATTCCTGCAGAGAAGGATAATGCAGGCGGTATTCCTGCAGAGAAGGATTATACAGGGGGTATTCCTGCAGAGAAGGATAACACAGGGGGTATTCCTGCAGAGAAGGATAATGCAGGCGGTATTCCTGCAGAGAAGGATAATACAGGGTGTATTCCTGCAGAGAAGGATAATACAGTGGGTATTCCTGCAGAGAAGGATAATACAGGGGGTATTCCTGCAGAGAAGGATAATACAGGGGGTATTCCTGCAGAGAAGGATAATAAAGGTGGTATTCCTGCAGAGAAGGATAATACAGGGGGTATTCCTGCAGAGAAGGATAATACAGGCGGTATTCCTGCAGAGAAGGATAATACAGGGGGTATTCCTGCAGAGAAGGATAATACAGGGGGTATTCCTGCAGAGAAGGATAATACAGGGGTTATTCCTGCAGAGAAGGATAATACAGGGGGTATTCCTGCAGAGAAGGATAATACAGGGGGTATTCCTGCAGAGAAGGATAATACAGGGGGTATTCCTGCAGAGAAGGATAATACAGGGGGTATTCCTGCAGAGAAGGATAATACAGGGCGTATTCCTGCAGAGAAGGATAATACAGGCGGTATTCCTGCAGAGAAGGATAATACAGGGGGTATTCCTGCAGAGAAGGATAAAACAGGGGGTATTCCTGCAGAGAAGGATAATACAGGGGGTATTCCTGCAGAGAAGGATAATACAGGGGGTATTCCTGTAGAGAAGGATAATACAGGGGGTATTCCTGCAGAGAAGGATAATACAGGGGGTATTCCTGCAGAGAAGGTTAATACAAGGGGTATTCCTGCAGAGAAGGATAATACAGGGGGTATTCCTGCAGAGAAGGATAATACAGGTGGTATTCCTGCAGAGAAGGATAATACAGGGGGTATTCCTCCAGAGAAGGATAATACAGGGGGTATTCCTGCAGAGAAGGATAACACACGGGGTATTCCTGCAGAGAAGGATAACACAGGGGGTATTCCTGCAGAGAAGGATAACACAGGGGGTATTCCTGCAGAGAAGGATAATACAGGGGGTATTCCTGCAGAGAAGGATAATACAGGGGGTATTCCTGCAGAGAAGGATAATACAGGGGGTATTCCTGCAGAGAAGGATAATATTCCTGCAGAGAAGGATAATACAGGCGGTATTCCTGCAGAGAAGGATAATACAGGCGGTATTCCTGCAGAGAAGGATAATACAGGCGGTATTCCTGCAGAGAAGGATAATACAGGCGGTATTCCTGCAGAGAAGGATAATACAGGGGGTATTCCTGCAGAGAAGGATAATACAGGGGGTATTCCTGCAGAGAAGGATAATACAGGGGGTATTCCTGCAGAGACGGATAATACAGGCGGTATTCCTGCAGAGAAGGATAATACAGGGGGTATTCCTGCAGAGAAGGATAATACAGGGGGTATTCCTGCAGAGAAGGATAATACAGGGGGTGTTCCTGCAGAGAAGGATAATACAGGGTGTATTCCTGCAGAGAAGGATAATACAGGGGGTATTCCTGCAGAGAAGGATAATACGGGTTATTCCTGCAGAGAAGGATAATACAGGGGGTATTCCTGCAGAGAAGGATAATACATGCGGTATTCCTGCAGAGAAGGATAATACAGGGGGTATTCCTGCAGAGAAGGATAATACAGGCGGTATTCCTGCAGAGAAGGATAATACAGGCGGTATTCCTGCAGAGAAGGATAATACAGGCGGTATTCCTGCAGAGAATGATAATACATGTGGTATTCCTGCAGAGAAGGATAATACAGGCGGTATTCCTGCAGAGAAGGATAATACAGGGGGTATTCCTGCAGAGAAGGATAACACAGGAGGAATTCCTGCAGAGAAGGATAATACAGGCGGTATTCCTGCAGAGAAGGATAATACAGGGGGTATTCCTGCAGAGAATGATAATACAGGGGGTATACCTGCAGAGAAGGATAATACAGGGGGTATTCCTGCAGAGAAGGATAATACAGGGCGTATTCCTGCAGAGAAGTATAATACAGGCGGTATTCCTGCAGAGAAGGATAATACAGGGGGTATTCCTGCAGAGAAGGATAATACAGGGGGTATTCCTGCAGAGAAGGATAATACAGGGGGTATTCCTGCAGAGAAGGATAATACAGGCGGTATTCCTGCAGAGAAGGATAATACAGGGGGTATTCCTGCAGAGAAGGATAATACAGGGGGTATTCCTGCAGAGAAGGATAATACAGGGGGTATTCCTGCAGAGAAGGATAATACATGGGGTATTCCGGCAGAGAAGGATAATACAGGGGGTATTCCGGCAGAGAAGGATAATACAGGGGGTATTCCTGCAGAGAAGGATAATACAGGCGGTATTCCTGCAGAGAAGGATAATACAGGGGGTATTCCTGCAGAGAAGGATAATACAGGCGGTATTCCTGCAGAGAAGGATAATGCAGGCGGTATTCCTGCAGAGAAGGATTATACAGGGGGTATTCCTGCAGAGAAGGATAACACAGGGGGTATTCCTGCAGAGAAGGATAATGCAGGCGGTATTCCTGCAGAGAAGGATAATACAGGGTGTATTCCTGCAGAGAAGGATAATACAGTGGGTATTCCTGCAGAGAAGGATAATACAGGGGGTATTCCTGCAGAGAAGGATAATACAGGGGGTATTCCTGCAGAGAAGGATAATAAAGGTGGTATTCCTGCAGAGAAGGATAATACAGGGGGTATTCCTGCAGAGAAGGATAATACAGGCGGTATTCCTGCAGAGAAGGATAATACAGGGGGTATTCCTGCAGAGAAGGATAATACAGGGGGTATTCCTGCAGAGAAGGATAATACAGGGGGTATTCCTGCAGAGAAGGATAATACAGGGGGTATTCCTGCAGAGAAGGATAATACAGGGTGTATTCCTGCAGATAAGGATAATACAGGGGGTATTCCTGCAGAGAAGGATAATACAGGGGGTATTCCTGCAGAGACGGATAATACAGGCGGTATTCCTCCAGAGAAGGATAATACAGGGGGTATTCCTGCAGAGAAGGATAATACAGGGGGTATTCCGGCAGAGAAGGATAATACAGGGGTATTCCTGCAGAGAAGGATAATACAGGCGGTATTCCTGCAGAGAAGGATAATACAGGGGGTATTCCTGCAGAGAAGGATAATACAGGGGGTATTCCTGCAGAGAAGGATAATACAGGGGGTATTCCTGCAGAGACGGATAATACAGGCGGTATTCCTGCAGAGAAGGATAATACCGGCGGTATTCCTGCAGAGAAGGATAATACAGGTGGTATTCCTGCAGAGAAGGATAATACAGGGGGTATTCCTGCAGAGAAGGATAATACAGGGGGTATTCCTGCAGAGAAGGATAATACAGGGGGTATTCCTGCAGAGAAGGATAATACAGGCGGTGTTCCTGCAGAGAAGGATAATACAGGGGGTATTCCTGCAGAGAAGGATAATACAGGGGGTATTCCTGCAGAGAAGGATAATACAGGGGGTATTCCTGCAGAGAAGGATAATACAGGGGGTATTCCTGCAGAGAAGGATAATACAGGGGGTATTCCTGCAGAGAAGGATAATACAGGGGGTATTCCTGCAGAGAAGGATAATACAGGGGGTGTTCCTGCAGAGAAGGATAATACAGGGTGTATTCCTGCAGAGAAGGATAATACAGGGGGTATTCCTGCAGAGAAGGATAATACGGGTTATTCCTGCAGAGAAGGATAATACAGGGGGTATTCCTGCAGAGAAGGATAATACAGGCGGTATTCCTGCAGAGAAGGATAATACAGGGGGTATTCCTGCAGAGAAGGATAATACATGCGGTATTCCTGCAGAGAAGGATAATACAGGGGGTATTCCTGCAGAGAAGGATAATACAGGCGGTATTCCTGCAGAGAAGGATAATACAGGCGGTATTCCTGCAGAGAAGGATAATACAGGCGGTATTCCTGCAGAGAAGGATAATACATGTGGTATTCCTGCAGAGAAGGATAATACAGGCGGTATTCCTGCAGAGAAGGATAATACAGGGGGTATTCCTGCAGAGAAGGATAATACAGGTGGAATTCCTGCAGAGAAGGATAATACAGGCGGTATTCCTGCAGAGAAGGATAATACAGGGGGTATTCCTGCAGAGAATGATAATACAGGGGGTATTCCTGCAGAGAAGGATAATACAGGGGGTATTCCTGCAGAGAAGGATAATACAGGGCGTATTCCTGCAGAGAAGTATAATACAGGCGGTATTCCTGCAGAGAAGGATAATACAGGGGGTATTCCTGCAGAGAAGGATAATACAGGGGGTATTCCTGCAGAGAAGGATAATACAGGGGGTATTCCTGCAGAGAAGGATAATACAGGCGGTATTCCTGCAGAGAAGGATAATACAGGGGGTATTCCTGCAGAGAAGGATAATACAGGGGGTATTCCTGCAGAGAAGGATAATACATGGGGTATTCCGGCAGAGAAGGATAATACAGGGGGTATTCCGGCAGAGAAGGATAATACAGGGGGTATTCCTGCAGAGAAGGATAATACAGGCGGTATTCCTGCAGAGAAGGATAATACAGGGGGTATTCCTGCAGAGAAGGATAATACAGGCGGTATTCCTGCAGAGAAGGATAATGCAGGCGGTATTCCTGCAGAGAAGGATTATACAGGGGGTATTCCTGCAGAGAAGGATAACACAGGGGGTATTCCTGCAGAGAAGGATAATGCAGGCGGTATTCCTGCAGAGAAGGATAATACAGGGTGTATTCCTGCAGAGAAGGATAATACAGTGGGTATTCCTGCAGAGAAGGATAATACAGGGGGTATTCCTGCAGAGAAGGATAATACAGGGGGTATTCCTGCAGAGAAGGATAATAAAGGTGGTATTCCTGCAGAGAAGGATAATACAGGGGGTATTCCTGCAGAGAAGGATAATACAGGCGGTATTCCTGCAGAGAAGGATAATACAGGGGGTATTCCTGCAGAGAAGGATAATACAGGGGGTATTCCTGCAGAGAAGGATAATACAGGGGGTATTCCTGCAGAGAAGGATAATACAGGGGGTATTCCTGCAGAGAAGGATAATACAGGGTGTATTCCTGCAGAGAAGGATAATACAGGGCGTATTCCTGCAGAGAAGGAAAATCCAGGCGGTATTCCTGCAGAGAAGGATAATACAGGGGGTATTCCTGCAGAGAAGGATAATACAGGGGGTATTCCTGCAGAGAAGGATAATACAGGGGGTATTCCTGCAGAGAAGGATAATACAGGGGGTATTCCTGTAGAGAAGGATAATACAGGGGGTATTCCTGCAGAGAAGGATAATACAGGGGGTATTCCTGCAGAGAAGGTTAATACAAGGGGTATTCCTGCAGAGAAGGATAATACAGGGGGTATTCCTGCAGAGAAGGATAATACAGGTGGTATTCCTGCAGAGAAGGATAATACAGGGGGTATTCCTGCAGAGAAGGATAATACAGGGGGTATTCCTGCAGAGAAGGATAACACAGGGGGTATTCCTGCAGAGAAGGATAACACAGGGGGTATTCCTGCAGAGAAGGATAACACAGGGGGTATTCCTGCAGAGAAGGATAATACAGGGGGTATTCCTGCAGAGAAGGATAATACAGGGGGTATTCCTGCAGAGAAGGATAATACAGGGGGTATTCCTGCAGAGAAGGATAATATTCCTGCAGAGAAGGATAATACAGGCGGTATTCCTGCAGAGAAGGATAATACAGGCGGTATTCCTGCAGAGAAGGATAATACAGGGGGTATTCCTGCAGAGAAGGATAATACAGGGGGTATTCCTGCAGAGAAGGATAATACAGGGGGTATTCCTGCAGAGAAGGATAATACAGGGGGTATTCCTGCAGAGAAGTATAATACAGGGGGTATTCCTGCAGAGAAGGATAATACATGCGGTATTCCTGCAGAGAAGGATAATACAGGGGGTATTCCTGCAGAGAAGGATAATACATGCGGTATTCCTGCAGAGAAGGATAATACAGGGGGTATTCCTGCAGAGAAGGATAATACAGGGGGTATTCCTGCAGAGAAGGATAATACAGGCGGTATTCCTGCAGAGAAGGATAATACAGGCGGTATTCCTGCAGAGAAGGATAATACAGGCGGTATTCCTGCAGAGAATGATAATACATGTGGTATTCCTGCAGAGAAGGATAATACAGGCGGTATTCCTGCAGAGAAGGATAATACAGGGGGTATTCCTGCAGAGAAGGATAATACAGGTGGAATTCCTGCAGAGAAGGATAATACAGGCGGTATTCCTGCAGAGAAGGATAATACAGGGGGTATTCCTGCAGAGAATGATAATACAGGGGGTATTCCTGCAGAGAAGGATAATACAGGGGGTATTCCTGCAGAGAAGGATAATACAGGGCGTATTCCTGCAGAGAAGTATAATACAGGCGGTATTCCTGCAGAGAAGGATAATACAGGGGGTATTCCTGCAGAGAAGGATAATACAGGGGGTATTCCTGCAGAGAAGGATAATACAGGGGGTATTCCTGCAGAGAAGGATAATACAGGCGGTATTCCTGCAGAGAAGGATAATACAGGGGGTATTCCTGCAGAGAAGGATAATACAGGGGGTATTCCTGCAGAGAAGGATAATACAGGGGGTATTCCTGCAGAGAAGGATAATACAGGGGGTATTCCTGCAGAGAAGGATAATACAGGGGGTATTCCTGCAGAGAAGGATAATACAGGGGGTATTCCTGCAGAGAAGGATAATACAGGTGGTATTCCTGCAGAGAAGGATAATACAGGGGGTATTCCTCCAGAGAAGGATAATACAGGGGGTATTCCTGCAGAGAAGGATAATACAGGGGGTATTCCTGCAGAGAAGGATAATACAGGCGGTATTCCTGCAGAGAAGGATAATACAGGGGGTATTCCTGCAGAGAAGGATAATACAGGGGGTATTCCTGCAGAGAAGGATAATACAGGGGGTATTCCTGCAGAGAAGGATAATAAAGGTGGTATTCCTGCAGAGAAGGATAATACAGGGGGTATTCCTGCAGAGAAGGATAATACAGGCGGTATTCCTGCAGAGAAGGATAATACAGGGGGTATTCCTGCAGAGAAGGATAATACAGGGGGTATTCCTGCAGAGAAGGATAATACAGGGGTTATTCCTGCAGAGAAGGATAATACAGGGGGTATTCCTGCAGAGAAGGATAATACAGGGGGTATTCCTGCAGAGAAGGATAATACAGGGGGTATTCCTGCAGAGAAGGATAATACAGGGGGTATTCCTGCAGAGAAGGATAATACAGGGCGTATTCCTGCAGAGAAGGATAATACAGGCGGTATTCCTGCAGAGAAGGATAATACAGGGGGTATTCCTGCAGAGAAGGATAAAACAGGGGGTATTCCTGCAGAGAAGGATAATACAGGGGGTATTCCTGCAGAGAAGGATAATACAGGGGGTATTCCTGTAGAGAAGGATAATACAGGGGGTATTCCTGCAGAGAAGGATAATACAGGGGGTATTCCTGCAGAGAAGGTTAATACAAGGGGTATTCCTGCAGAGAAGGATAATACAGGGGGTATTCCTGCAGAGAAGGATAATACAGGTGGTATTCCTGCAGAGAAGGATAATACAGGGGGTATTCCTCCAGAGAAGGATAATACAGGGGGTATTCCTGCAGAGAAGGATAACACACGGGGTATTCCTGCAGAGAAGGATAACACAGGGGGTATTCCTGCAGAGAAGGATAACACAGGGGGTATTCCTGCAGAGAAGGATAATACAGGGGGTATTCCTGCAGAGAAGGATAATACAGGGGGTATTCCTGCAGAGAAGGATAATACAGGGGGTATTCCTGCAGAGAAGGATAATATTCCTGCAGAGAAGGATAATACAGGCGGTATTCCTGCAGAGAAGGATAATACAGGCGGTATTCCTGCAGAGAAGGATAATACAGGCGGTATTCCTGCAGAGAAGGATAATACAGGCGGTATTCCTGCAGAGAAGGATAATACAGGGGGTATTCCTGCAGAGAAGGATAATACAGGGGGTATTCCTGCAGAGAAGGATAATACAGGGGGTATTCCTGCAGAGACGGATAATACAGGCGGTATTCCTGCAGAGAAGGATAATACAGGGGGTATTCCTGCAGAGAAGGATAATACAGGGGGTATTCCTGCAGAGAAGGATAATACAGGGGGTGTTCCTGCAGAGAAGGATAATACAGGGTGTATTCCTGCAGAGAAGGATAATACAGGGGGTATTCCTGCAGAGAAGTATAATACGGGTTATTCCTGCAGAGAAGGATAATACAGGGGGTATTCCTGCAGAGAAGGATAATACATGCGGTATTCCTGCAGAGAAGGATAATACAGGGGGTATTCCTGCAGAGAAGGATAATACATGCGGTATTCCTGCAGAGAAGGATAATACAGGGGGTATTCCTGCAGAGAAGGATAATACAGGCGGTATTCCTGCAGAGAAGGATAATACAGGCGGTATTCCTGCAGAGAAGGATAATACAGGCGGTATTCCTGCAGAGAATGATAATACATGTGGTATTCCTGCAGAGAAGGATAATACAGGCGGTATTCCTGCAGAGAAGGATAATACAGGGGGTATTCCTGCAGAGAAGGATAACACAGGAGGAATTCCTGCAGAGAAGGATAATACAGGCGGTATTCCTGCAGAGAAGGATAATACAGGGGGTATTCCTGCAGAGAATGATAATACAGGGGGTATACCTGCAGAGAAGGATAATACAGGGGGTATTCCTGCAGAGAAGGATAATACAGGGCGTATTCCTGCAGAGAAGTATAATACAGGCGGTATTCCTGCAGAGAAGGATAATACAGGGGGTATTCCTGCAGAGAAGGATAATACAGGGGGTATTCCTGCAGAGAAGGATAATACAGGGGGTATTCCTGCAGAGAAGGATAATACAGGCGGTATTCCTGCAGAGAAGGATAATACAGGGGGTATTCCTGCAGAGAAGGATAATACAGGGGGTATTCCTGCAGAGAAGGATAATACAGGGGGTATTCCTGCAGAGAAGGATAATACATGGGGTATTCCGGCAGAGAAGGATAATACAGGGGGTATTCCGGCAGAGAAGGATAATACAGGGGGTATTCCTGCAGAGAAGGATAATACAGGCGGTATTCCTGCAGAGAAGGATAATACAGGGGGTATTCCTGCAGAGAAGGATAATACAGGCGGTATTCCTGCAGAGAAGGATAATGCAGGCGGTATTCCTGCAGAGAAGGATTATACAGGGGGTATTCCTGCAGAGAAGGATAACACAGGGGGTATTCCTGCAGAGAAGGATAATGCAGGCGGTATTCCTGCAGAGAAGGATAATACAGGGTGTATTCCTGCAGAGAAGGATAATACAGTGGGTATTCCTGCAGAGAAGGATAATACAGGGGGTATTCCTGCAGAGAAGGATAATACAGGGGGTATTCCTGCAGAGAAGGATAATAAAGGTGGTATTCCTGCAGAGAAGGATAATACAGGGGGTATTCCTGCAGAGAAGGATAATACAGGCGGTATTCCTGCAGAGAAGGATAATACAGGGGGTATTCCTGCAGAGAAGGATAATACAGGGGGTATTCCTGCAGAGAAGGATAATACAGGGGGTATTCCTGCAGAGAAGGATAATACAGGGGGTATTCCTGCAGAGAAGGATAATACAGGGTGTATTCCTGCAGATAAGGATAATACAGGGGGTATTCCTGCAGAGAAGGATAATACAGGGGGTATTCCTGCAGAGACGGATAATACAGGCGGTATTCCTCCAGAGAAGGATAATACAGGGGGTATTCCTGCAGAGAAGGATAATACAGGGGGTATTCCGGCAGAGAAGGATAATACAGGGGTATTCCTGCAGAGAAGGATAATACAGGCGGTATTCCTGCAGAGAAGGATAATACAGGGGGTATTCCTGCAGAGAAGGATAATACAGGGGGTATTCCTGCAGAGAAGGATAATACAGGGGGTATTCCTGCAGAGACGGATAATACAGGCGGTATTCCTGCAGAGAAGGATAATACCGGCGGTATTCCTGCAGAGAAGGATAATACAGGTGGTATTCCTGCAGAGAAGGATAATACAGGGGGTATTCCTGCAGAGAAGGATAATACAGGGGGTATTCCTGCAGAGAAGGATAATACAGGGGGTATTCCTGCAGAGAAGGATAATACAGGCGGTGTTCCTGCAGAGAAGGATAATACAGGGGGTATTCCTGCAGAGAAGGATAATACAGGGGGTATTCCTGCAGAGAAGGATAATACAGGGGGTATTCCTGCAGAGAAGGATAATACAGGGGGTATTCCTGCAGAGAAGGATAATACAGGGGGTATTCCTGCAGAGAAGGATAATACAGGGGGTATTCCTGCAGAGAAGGATAATACAGGGGGTGTTCCTGCAGAGAAGGATAATACAGGGTGTATTCCTGCAGAGAAGGATAATACAGGGGGTATTCCTGCAGAGAAGGATAATACGGGTTATTCCTGCAGAGAAGGATAATACAGGGGGTATTCCTGCAGAGAAGGATAATACAGGCGGTATTCCTGCAGAGAAGGATAATACAGGGGGTATTCCTGCAGAGAAGGATAATACATGCGGTATTCCTGCAGAGAAGGATAATACAGGGGGTATTCCTGCAGAGAAGGATAATACAGGCGGTATTCCTGCAGAGAAGGATAATACAGGCGGTATTCCTGCAGAGAAGGATAATACAGGCGGTATTCCTGCAGAGAAGGATAATACATGTGGTATTCCTGCAGAGAAGGATAATACAGGCGGTATTCCTGCAGAGAAGGATAATACAGGGGGTATTCCTGCAGAGAAGGATAATACAGGTGGAATTCCTGCAGAGAAGGATAATACAGGCGGTATTCCTGCAGAGAAGGATAATACAGGGGGTATTCCTGCAGAGAATGATAATACAGGGGGTATTCCTGCAGAGAAGGATAATACAGGGGGTATTCCTGCAGAGAAGGATAATACAGGGCGTATTCCTGCAGAGAAGTATAATACAGGCGGTATTCCTGCAGAGAAGGATAATACAGGGGGTATTCCTGCAGAGAAGGATAATACAGGGGGTATTCCTGCAGAGAAGGATAATACAGGGGGTATTCCTGCAGAGAAGGATAATACAGGCGGTATTCCTGCAGAGAAGGATAATACAGGGGGTATTCCTGCAGAGAAGGATAATACAGGGGGTATTCCTGCAGAGAAGGATAATACATGGGGTATTCCGGCAGAGAAGGATAATACAGGGGGTATTCCGGCAGAGAAGGATAATACAGGGGGTATTCCTGCAGAGAAGGATAATACAGGCGGTATTCCTGCAGAGAAGGATAATACAGGGGGTATTCCTGCAGAGAAGGATAATACAGGCGGTATTCCTGCAGAGAAGGATAATGCAGGCGGTATTCCTGCAGAGAAGGATTATACAGGGGGTATTCCTGCAGAGAAGGATAACACAGGGGGTATTCCTGCAGAGAAGGATAATGCAGGCGGTATTCCTGCAGAGAAGGATAATACAGGGTGTATTCCTGCAGAGAAGGATAATACAGTGGGTATTCCTGCAGAGAAGGATAATACAGGGGGTATTCCTGCAGAGAAGGATAATACAGGGGGTATTCCTGCAGAGAAGGATAATAAAGGTGGTATTCCTGCAGAGAAGGATAATACAGGGGGTATTCCTGCAGAGAAGGATAATACAGGCGGTATTCCTGCAGAGAAGGATAATACAGGGGGTATTCCTGCAGAGAAGGATAATACAGGGGGTATTCCTGCAGAGAAGGATAATACAGGGGGTATTCCTGCAGAGAAGGATAATACAGGGGGTATTCCTGCAGAGAAGGATAATACAGGGTGTATTCCTGCAGAGAAGGATAATACAGGGCGTATTCCTGCAGAGAAGGAAAATCCAGGCGGTATTCCTGCAGAGAAGGATAATACAGGGGGTATTCCTGCAGAGAAGGATAATACAGGGGGTATTCCTGCAGAGAAGGATAATACAGGGGGTATTCCTGCAGAGAAGGATAATACAGGGGGTATTCCTGTAGAGAAGGATAATACAGGGGGTATTCCTGCAGAGAAGGATAATACAGGGGGTATTCCTGCAGAGAAGGTTAATACAAGGGGTATTCCTGCAGAGAAGGATAATACAGGGGGTATTCCTGCAGAGAAGGATAATACAGGTGGTATTCCTGCAGAGAAGGATAATACAGGGGGTATTCCTGCAGAGAAGGATAATACAGGGGGTATTCCTGCAGAGAAGGATAACACAGGGGGTATTCCTGCAGAGAAGGATAACACAGGGGGTATTCCTGCAGAGAAGGATAACACAGGGGGTATTCCTGCAGAGAAGGATAATACAGGGGGTATTCCTGCAGAGAAGGATAATACAGGGGGTATTCCTGCAGAGAAGGATAATACAGGGGGTATTCCTGCAGAGAAGGATAATATTCCTGCAGAGAAGGATAATACAGGCGGTATTCCTGCAGAGAAGGATAATACAGGCGGTATTCCTGCAGAGAAGGATAATACAGGGGGTATTCCTGCAGAGAAGGATAATACAGGGGGTATTCCTGCAGAGAAGGATAATACAGGGGGTATTCCTGCAGAGAAGGATAATACAGGGGGTATTCCTGCAGAGAAGTATAATACAGGGGGTATTCCTGCAGAGAAGGATAATACATGCGGTATTCCTGCAGAGAAGGATAATACAGGGGGTATTCCTGCAGAGAAGGATAATACATGCGGTATTCCTGCAGAGAAGGATAATACAGGGGGTATTCCTGCAGAGAAGGATAATACAGGGGGTATTCCTGCAGAGAAGGATAATACAGGCGGTATTCCTGCAGAGAAGGATAATACAGGCGGTATTCCTGCAGAGAAGGATAATACAGGCGGTATTCCTGCAGAGAATGATAATACATGTGGTATTCCTGCAGAGAAGGATAATACAGGCGGTATTCCTGCAGAGAAGGATAATACAGGGGGTATTCCTGCAGAGAAGGATAATACAGGTGGAATTCCTGCAGAGAAGGATAATACAGGCGGTATTCCTGCAGAGAAGGATAATACAGGGGGTATTCCTGCAGAGAATGATAATACAGGGGGTATTCCTGCAGAGAAGGATAATACAGGGGGTATTCCTGCAGAGAAGGATAATACAGGGCGTATTCCTGCAGAGAAGTATAATACAGGCGGTATTCCTGCAGAGAAGGATAATACAGGGGGTATTCCTGCAGAGAAGGATAATACAGGGGGTATTCCTGCAGAGAAGGATAATACAGGGGGTATTCCTGCAGAGAAGGATAATACAGGCGGTATTCCTGCAGAGAAGGATAATACAGGGGGTATTCCTGCAGAGAAGGATAATACAGGGGGTATTCCTGCAGAGAAGGATAATACATGGGGTATTCCGGCAGAGAAGGATAATACAGGGGGTATTCCGGCAGAGAAGGATAATACAGGGGGTATTCCTGCAGTGAAGGATAATACAGGCGGTATTCCTGCAGAGAAGGATAATACAGGGGGTATTCCTGCAGAGAAGGATAATACAGGGGGTATTCCTGCAGAGAAGGATAATACAGGGGGTATTCCTGCAGAGAAGGATAATACAGGCGGTATTCCTGCAGAGAAGGATAATACCGGCGGTATTCCTGCAGAGAAGGATAATACAGGCGGTATTCCTGCAGAGAAGGATTATACAGGGGGTATTCCTGCAGAGAAGGATAATACAGGCGGTATTCCTGCAGAGAAGGATTATAGAGGGGGTATTCCTGCAGAGAAGGATAATACAGGCGGTATTCCTGCAGAGAAGGATAATGCAGGCGGTATTCCTGCAGAGAAGGATTATACAGGCGGTATTCCTGCAGAGAAGGATAATACAGGGGGTATTCCTGCAGAGAAGTATAATACAGGGGGTATTCCTGCAGAGAAGGATAATACAGGGGGTATTCCTGCAGAGAAGGATAATACAGGGGGTATTCCTGCAGAGAAGGATAATACAGGGGGTATTCCTGCAGAGAAGGATAATACAGGCGGTATTCCTGCAGAGAAGGATAATACAGGGGGTATTCCTGCAGAGAAGGATAATACAGGGGGTATTCCTGCAGAGAAGGATAATACATGGGGTATTCCGGCAGAGAAGGATAATACAGGGGGTATTCCTGCAGAGAAGGATAATACAGGGGGTATTCCTGCAGAGAAGGATAATACAGGGGGTATTCCGGCAGAGAAGGATAATACAGGGGGTATTCCTGCAGAGAAGGATAATACAGGCGGTATTCCTGCAGAGAAGGATAATACAGGGGGTATTCCTGCAGAGAAGGATAATACAGGGGGTATTCCTGCAGAGAAGGATAATACAGGGGGTATTCCTGCAGAGACGGATAATACAGGCGGTATTCCTGCAGAGAAGGATAATACAGGGGGTATTCCTGCAGAGAAGGATAATACAGGGGGTATTCCTGCAGAGAAGGATAATACAGGGGGTGTTCCTGCAGAGAAGGATAATACAGGGTGTATTCCTGCAGAGAAGGATAATACAGGGGGTATTCCTGCAGAGAAGGATAATACGGGTTATTCCTGCAGAGAAGGATAATACAGGGGGTATTCCTGCAGAGAAGGATAATACAGGCGGTATTCCTGCAGAGAAGGATAATACAGGGGGTATTCCTGCAGAGAAGGATAATACATGCGGTATTCCTGCAGAGAAGGATAATACAGGGGGTATTCCTGCAGAGAAGGATAATACAGGCGGTATTCCTGCAGAGAAGGATAATACAGGCGGTATTCCTGCAGAGAAGGATAATACAGGCGGTATTCCTGCAGAGAATGATAATACATGTGGTATTCCTGCAGAGAAGGATAATACAGGCGGTATTCCTGCAGAGAAGGATAATACAGGGGGTATTCCTGCAGAGAAGGATAACACAGGAGGAATTCCTGCAGAGAAGGATAATACAGGCGGTATTCCTGCAGAGAAGGATAATACAGGGGGTATTCCTGCAGAGAATGATAATACAGGGGGTATACCTGCAGAGAAGGATAATACAGGGGGTATTCCTGCAGAGAAGGATAATACAGGGCGTATTCCTGCAGAGAAGTATAATACAGGCGGTATTCCTGCAGAGAAGGATAATACAGGGGGTATTCCTGCAGAGAAGGATAATACAGGGGGTATTCCTGCAGAGAAGGATAATACAGGGGGTATTCCTGCAGAGAAGGATAATACAGGCGGTATTCCTGCAGAGAAGGATAATACAGGGGGTATTCCTGCAGAGAAGGATAATACAGGGGGTATTCCTGCAGAGAAGGATAATACAGGGGGTATTCCTGCAGAGAAGGATAATACATGGGGTATTCCGGCAGAGAAGGATAATACAGGGGGTATTCCGGCAGAGAAGGATAATACAGGGGGTATTCCTGCAGAGAAGGATAATACAGGCGGTATTCCTGCAGAGAAGGATAATACAGGGGGTATTCCTGCAGAGAAGGATAATACAGGCGGTATTCCTGCAGAGAAGGATAATGCAGGCGGTATTCCTGCAGAGAAGGATTATACAGGGGGTATTCCTGCAGAGAAGGATAACACAGGGGGTATTCCTGCAGAGAAGGATAATGCAGGCGGTATTCCTGCAGAGAAGGATAATACAGGGTGTATTCCTGCAGAGAAGGATAATACAGTGGGTATTCCTGCAGAGAAGGATAATACAGGGGGTATTCCTGCAGAGAAGGATAATACAGGGGGTATTCCTGCAGAGAAGGATAATAAAGGTGGTATTCCTGCAGAGAAGGATAATACAGGGGGTATTCCTGCAGAGAAGGATAATACAGGCGGTATTCCTGCAGAGAAGGATAATACAGGGGGTATTCCTGCAGAGAAGGATAATACAGGGGGTATTCCTGCAGAGAAGGATAATACAGGGGGTATTCCTGCAGAGAAGGATAATACAGGGGGTATTCCTGCAGAGAAGGATAATACAGGGTGTATTCCTGCAGATAAGGATAATACAGGGGGTATTCCTGCAGAGAAGGATAACACAGGGGGTATTCCTGCAGAGAAGGATAACACAGGGGGTATTCCTGCAGAGAAGGATAACACAGGGGGTATTCCTGCAGAGAAGGATAATACAGGGGGTATTCCTGCAGAGAAGGATAATACAGGGGGTATTCCTGCAGAGAAGGATAATACAGGGGGTATTCCTGCAGAGAAGGATAATATTCCTGCAGAGAAGGATAATACAGGCGGTATTCCTGCAGAGAAGGATAATACAGGGGGTATTCCTGCAGAGAAGGATAATACAGGGGGTATTCCTGCAGAGAAGGTTAATACAAGGGGTATTCCTGCAGAGAAGGATAATACAGGGGGTATTCCTGCAGAGAAGGATAATACAGGTGGTATTCCTGCAGAGAAGGATAATACAGGGGGTATTCCTGCAGAGAAGGATAATACAGGGGGTATTCCTGCAGAGAAGGATAACACAGGGGGTATTCCTGCAGAGAAGGATAACACAGGGGGTATTCCTGCAGAGAAGGATAACACAGGGGGTATTCCTGCAGAGAAGGATAATACAGGGGGTATTCCTGCAGAGAAGGATAATACAGGGGGTATTCCTGCAGAGAAGGATAATACAGGGGGTATTCCTGCAGAGAAGGATAATATTCCTGCAGAGAAGGATAATACAGGCGGTATTCCTGCAGAGAAGGATAATACAGGCGGTATTCCTGCAGAGAAGGATAATACAGGGGGTATTCCTGCAGAGAAGGATAATACAGGGGGTATTCCTGCAGAGAAGGATAATACAGGGGGTATTCCTGCAGAGACGGATAATACAGGCGGTATTCCTGCAGAGAAGGATAATACCGGCGGTATTCCTGCAGAGAAGGATAATACAGGGGGTATTCCGGCAGAGAAGGATAATACAGGGGGTATTCCTGCAGTGAAGGATAATACAGGCGGTATTCCTGCAGAGAAGGATAATACAGGGGGTATTCCTGCAGAGAAGGATAATACAGGGGGTATTCCTGCAGAGAAGGATAATACAGGGGGTATTCCTGCAGAGACGGATAATACAGGCGGTATTCCTGCAGAGAAGGATAATACCGGCGGTATTCCTGCAGAGAAGGATAATACAGGCGGTATTCCTGCAGAGAAGGATTATACAGGGGGTATTCCTGCAGAGAAGGATAATACAGGCGGTATTCCTGCAGAGAAGGATTATAGAGGGGGTATTCCTGCAGAGAAGGATAATACAGGCGGTATTCCTGCAGAGAAGGATAATGCAGGCGGTATTCCTGCAGAGAAGGATTATACAGGCGGTATTCCTGCAGAGAAGGATAATACAGGGGGTATTCCTGCAGAGAAGTATAATACAGGGGGTATTCCTGCAGAGAAGGATAATACAGGGGGTATTCCTGCAGAGAAGGATAATACAGGGGGTATTCCTGCAGAGAAGGATAATACAGGGGGTATTCCTGCAGAGAAGGATAATACAGGCGGTATTCCTGCAGAGAAGGATAATACAGGGGGTATTCCTGCAGAGAAGGATAATACAGGGGGTATTCCTGCAGAGAAGGATAATACATGGGGTATTCCGGCAGAGAAGGATAATACAGGGGGTATTCCTGCAGAGAAGGATAATACAGGGGGTATTCCGGCAGAGAAGGATAATACAGGGGGTATTCCTGCAGAGAAGGATAATACAGGCGGTATTCCTGCAGAGAAGGATAATACAGGGGGTATTCCTGCAGAGAAGGATAATACAGGGGGTATTCCTGCAGAGAAGGATAATACAGGGGGTATTCCTGCAGAGACGGATAATACAGGCGGTATTCCTGCAGAGAAGGATAATACAGGGGGTATTCCTGCAGAGAAGGATAATACAGGGGGTATTCCTGCAGAGAAGGATAATACAGGGGGTGTTCCTGCAGAGAAGGATAATACAGGGTGTATTCCTGCAGAGAAGGATAATACAGGGGGTATTCCTGCAGAGAAGGATAATACGGGTTATTCCTGCAGAGAAGGATAATACAGGGGGTATTCCTGCAGAGAAGGATAATACATGCGGTATTCCTGCAGAGAAGGATAATACAGGGGGTATTCCTGCAGAGAAGGATAATACATGCGGTATTCCTGCAGAGAAGGATAATACAGGGGGTATTCCTGCAGAGAAGGATAATACAGGCGGTATTCCTGCAGAGAAGGATAATACAGGCGGTATTCCTGCAGAGAAGGATAATACAGGCGGTATTCCTGCAGAGAATGATAATACATGTGGTATTCCTGCAGAGAAGGATAATACAGGCGGTATTCCTGCAGAGAAGGATAATACAGGGGGTATTCCTGCAGAGAAGGATAACACAGGAGGAATTCCTGCAGAGAAGGATAATACAGGCGGTATTCCTGCAGAGAAGGATAATACAGGGGGTATTCCTGCAGAGAATGATAATACAGGGGGTATACCTGCAGAGAAGGATAATACAGGGGGTATTCCTGCAGAGAAGGATAATACAGGGCGTATTCCTGCAGAGAAGTATAATACAGGCGGTATTCCTGCAGAGAAGGATAATACAGGGGGTATTCCTGCAGAGAAGGATAATACAGGGGGTATTCCTGCAGAGAAGGATAATACAGGGGGTATTCCTGCAGAGAAGGATAATACAGGCGGTATTCCTGCAGAGAAGGATAATACAGGGGGTATTCCTGCAGAGAAGGATAATACAGGGGGTATTCCTGCAGAGAAGGATAATACAGGGGGTATTCCTGCAGAGAAGGATAATACATGTGGTATTCCGGCAGAGAAGGATAATACAGGGGGTATTCCGGCAGAGAAGGATAATACAGGGGGTATTCCTGCAGAGAAGGATAATACAGGCGGTATTCCTGCAGAGAAGGATAATACAGGGGGTATTCCTGCAGAGAAGGATAATACAGGCGGTATTCCTGCAGAGAAGGATAATGCAGGCGGTATTCCTGCAGAGAAGGATTATACAGGGGGTATTCCTGCAGAGAAGGATAACACAGGGGGTATTCCTGCAGAGAAGGATAATGCAGGCGGTATTCCTGCAGAGAAGGATAATACAGGGTGTATTCCTGCAGAGAAGGATAATACAGTGGGTATTCCTGCAGAGAAGGATAATACAGGGGGTATTCCTGCAGAGAAGGATAATACAGGGGGTATTCCTGCAGAGAAGGATAATAAAGGTGGTATTCCTGCAGAGAAGGATAATACAGGGGGTATTCCTGCAGAGAAGGATAATACAGGCGGTATTCCTGCAGAGAAGGATAATACAGGGGGTATTCCTGCAGAGAAGGATAATACAGGGGGTATTCCTGCAGAGAAGGATAATACAGGGGGTATTCCTGCAAAGAAGGATAATACAGGGGGTATTCCTGCAGAGAAGGATAATACAGGGTGTATTCCTGCAGATAAGGATAATACAGGGGGTATTCCTGCAGAGAAGGATAACACAGGGGGTATTCCTGCAGAGAAGGATAACACAGGGGGTATTCCTGCAGAGAAGGATAACACAGGGGGTATTCCTGCAGAGAAGGATAATACAGGGGGTATTCCTGCAGAGAAGGATAATACAGGGGGTATTCCTGCAGAGAAGGATAATACAGGGGGTATTCCTGCAGAGAAGGATAATATTCCTGCAGAGAAGGATAATACAGGCGGTATTCCTGCAGAGAAGGATAATACAGGGGGTATTCCTGCAGAGAAGGATAATACAGGGGGTATTCCTGCAGAGAAGGTTAATACAAGGGGTATTCCTGCAGAGAAGGATAATACAGGGGGTATTCCTGCAGAGAAGGATAATACAGGTGGTATTCCTGCAGAGAAGGATAATACAGGGGGTATTCCTGCAGAGAAGGATAATACAGGGGGTATTCCTGCAGAGAAGGATAACACAGGGGGTATTCCTGCAGAGAAGGATAACACAGGGGGTATTCCTGCAGAGAAGGATAACACAGGGGGTATTCCTGCAGAGAAGGATAATACAGGGGGTATTCCTGCAGAGAAGGATAATACAGGGGGTATTCCTGCAGAGAAGGATAATACAGGGGGTATTCCTGCAGAGAAGGATAATATTCCTGCAGAGAAGGATAATACAGGCGGTATTCCTGCAGAGAAGGATAATACAGGCGGTATTCCTGCAGAGAAGGATAATACAGGCGGTATTCCTGCAGAGAAGGATAATACAGGCGGTATTCCTGCAGAGAAGGATAATACAGGCGGTATTCCTGCAGAGAAGGATAATACAGGGGGTATTCCTGCAGAGAAGGATAATACAGGGGGTATTCCTGCAGAGAAGGATAATACAGGGGGTATTCCTGCAGAGAAGGATAATACAGGGGGTATTCCTGCAGAGAAGGATAATACAGGGGGTATTCCTGCAGAGAAGGATAATACATGCGGTATTCCTGCAGAGAAGGATAATACAGGGGGTATTCCTGCAGAGAAGGATAATACATGCGGTATTCCTGCAGAGAAGGATAATACAGGGGGTATTCCTGCAGAGAAGGATAATACAGGCGGTATTCCTGCAGAGAAGGATAAAACAGGCGGTATTCCTGCAGAGAAGGATAATACAGGCGGTATTCCTGCAGAGAATGATAATACATGTGGTATTCCTGCAGAGAAGGATAATACAGGCGGTATTCCTGCAGAGAAGGATAATACAGGGGGTATTCCTGCAGAGAAGGATAATACAGGTGGAATTCCTGCAGAGAAGGATAATACAGGCGGTATTCCTGCAGAGAAGGATAATACAGGGGGTATTCCTGCAGAGAATGATAATACAGGGGGTATTCCTGCAGAGAAGGATAATACAGGGGGTATTCCTGCAGAGAAGGATAATACAGGGCGTATTCCTGCAGAGAAGTATAATACAGGCGGTATTCCTGCAGAGAAGGATAATACAGGGGGTATTCCTGCAGAGAAGGATAATACAGGGGGTATTCCTGCAGAGAAGGATAATACAGGGGGTATTCCTGCAGAGAAGGATAATACAGGCGGTATTCCTGCAGAGAAGGATAATACAGGGGGTATTCCTGCAGAGAAGGATAATACAGGGGGTATTCCTGCAGAGAAGGATAATACATGGGGTATTCCGGCAGAGAAGGATAATACAGGGGGTATTCCGGCAGAGAAGGATAATACAGGGGGTATTCCTGCAGAGAAGGATAATACAGGCGGTATTCCTGCAGAGAAGGATAATACAGGGGGTATTCCTGCAGAGAAGGATAATACAGGAGGTATTCCTGCAGAGAAGGATAATACAGGGGGTATTCCTGCAGAGACGGATAATACAGGCGGTATTCCTGCAGAGAAGGATAATACCGGCGGTATTCCTGCAGAGAAGGATAATACAGGCGGTATTCCTGCAGAGAAGGATTATACAGGGGGTATTCCTGCAGAGAAGGATAATACAGGCGGTATTCCTGCAGAGAAGGATTATAGAGGGGGTATTCCTGCAGAGAAGGATAATACAGGCGGTATTCCTGCAGAGAAGGATAATGCAGGCGGTATTCCTGCAGAGAAGGATTATACAGGCGGTATTCCTGCAGAGAAGGATAATACAGGGGGTATTCCTGCAGAGAAGTATAATACAGGCGGTATTCCTGCAGAGAAGGATAATACAGGGGGTATTCCTGCAGAGAAGGATAATACAGGGGGTATTCCTGCAGAGAAGGATAATACAGGGGGTATTCCTGCAGAGACGGATAATACAGGCGGTATTCCTGCAGAGAAGGATAATACCGGCGGTATTCCTGCAGAGAAGGATAATACAGGCGGTATTCCTGCAGAGAAGGATTATACAGGGGGTATTCCTGCAGAGAAGGATAATACAGGTGGAATTCCTGCAGAGAAGGATAATACAGGCGGTATTCCTGCAGAGAAGGATAATACAGGGGGTATTCCTGCAGAGAATGATAATACAGGGGGTATTCCTGCAGAGAAGGATAATACAGGGGGTATTCCTGCAGAGAAGGATAATACAGGGCGTATTCCTGCAGAGAAGTATAATACAGGCGGTATTCCTGCAGAGAAGGATAATACAGGGGGTATTCCTGCAGAGAAGGATAATACAGGGGGTATTCCTGCAGAGAAGGATAATACAGGGGGTATTCCTGCAGAGAAGGATAATACAGGCGGTATTCCTGCAGAGAAGGATAATACAGGGGGTATTCCTGCAGAGAAGGATAATACAGGGGGTATTCCTGCAGAGAAGGATAATACATGGGGTATTCCGGCAGAGAAGGATAATACAGGGGGTATTCCGGCAGAGAAGGATAATACAGGGGGTATTCCTGCAGAGAAGGATAATACAGGCGGTATTCCTGCAGAGAAGGATAATACAGGGGGTATTCCTGCAGAGAAGGATAATACAGGAGGTATTCCTGCAGAGAAGGATAATACAGGGGGTATTCCTGCAGAGACGGATAATACAGGCGGTATTCCTGCAGAGAAGGATAATACCGGCGGTATTCCTGCAGAGAAGGATAATACAGGCGGTATTCCTGCAGAGAAGGATTATACAGGGGGTATTCCTGCAGAGAAGGATAATACAGGCGGTATTCCTGCAGAGAAGGATTATAGAGGGGGTATTCCTGCAGAGAAGGATAATACAGGCGGTATTCCTGCAGAGAAGGATAATGCAGGCGGTATTCCTGCAGAGAAGGATTATACAGGCGGTATTCCTGCAGAGAAGGATAATACAGGGGGTATTCCTGCAGAGAAGTATAATACAGGCGGTATTCCTGCAGAGAAGGATAATACAGGGGGTATTCCTGCAGAGAAGGATAATACAGGGGGTATTCCTGCAGAGAAGGATAATACAGGGGGTATTCCTGCAGAGACGGATAATACAGGCGGTATTCCTGCAGAGAAGGATAATACCGGCGGTATTCCTGCAGAGAAGGATAATACAGGCGGTATTCCTGCAGAGAAGGATTATACAGGGGGTATTCCTGCAGAGAAGGATAATACAGGCGGTATTCCTGCAGAGAAGGATTATAGAGGGGGTATTCCTGCAGAGAAGGATAATACAGGCGGTATTCCTGCAGAGAAGGATAATGCAGGCGGTATTCCTGCAGAGAAGGATTATACAGGGGGTATTCCTGCAGAGAAGGATAACACAGGGGGTATTCCTGCAGAGAAGGATAATGCAGGCGGTATTCCTGCAGAGAAGGATAATACAGGGTGTATTCCTGCAGAGAAGGATAATACAGTGGGTATTCCTGCAGAGAAGGATAATACAGGGGGTATTCCTGCAGAGAAGGATAATACAGGGGGTATTCCTGCAGAGAAGGATAATAAAGGTGGTATTCCTGCAGAGAAGGATAATACAGGGGGTATTCCTGCAGAGAAGGATAATACAGGCGGTATTCCTGCAGAGAAGGATAATACAGGGGGTATTCCTGCAGAGAAGGATAATACAGGGGGTATTCCTGCAGAGAAGGATAATACAGGGGTTATTCCTGCAGAGAAGGATAATACAGGGGGTATTCCTGCAGAGAAGGATAATACAGGGGGTATTCCTGCAGAGAAGGATAATACAGGGGGTATTCCTGCAGAGAAGGATAATACAGGGGGTATTCCTGCAGAGAAGGATAATACAGGGCGTATTCCTGCAGAGAAGGATAATACAGGCGGTATTCCTGCAGAGAAGGATAATACAGGGGGTATTCCTGCAGAGAAGGATAAAACAGGGGGTATTCCTGCAGAGAAGGATAATACAGGGGGTATTCCTGCAGAGAAGGATAATACAGGGGGTATTCCTGTAGAGAAGGATAATACAGGGGGTATTCCTGCAGAGAAGGATAATACAGGGGGTATTCCTGCAGAGAAGGTTAATACAAGGGGTATTCCTGCAGAGAAGGATAATACAGGGGGTATTCCTGCAGAGAAGGATAATACAGGTGGTATTCCTGCAGAGAAGGATAATACAGGGGGTATTCCTCCAGAGAAGGATAATACAGGGGGTATTCCTGCAGAGAAGGATAACACACGGGGTATTCCTGCAGAGAAGGATAACACAGGGGGTATTCCTGCAGAGAAGGATAACACAGGGGGTATTCCTGCAGAGAAGGATAATACAGGGGGTATTCCTGCAGAGAAGGATAATACAGGGGGTATTCCTGCAGAGAAGGATAATACAGGGGGTATTCCTGCAGAGAAGGATAATATTCCTGCAGAGAAGGATAATACAGGCGGTATTCCTGCAGAGAAGGATAATACAGGCGGTATTCCTGCAGAGAAGGATAATACAGGCGGTATTCCTGCAGAGAAGGATAATACAGGCGGTATTCCTGCAGAGAAGGATAATACAGGCGGTATTCCTGCAGAGAAGGATAATACAGGGGGTATTCCTGCAGAGAAGGATAATACAGGGGGTATTCCTGCAGAGAAGGATAATACAGGGGGTATTCCTGCAGAGAAGGATAATACAGGGGGTATTCCTGCAGAGAAGGATAATACAGGGGGTATTCCTGCAGAGAAGGATAATACATGCGGTATTCCTGCAGAGAAGGATAATACAGGGGGTATTCCTGCAGAGAAGGATAATACATGCGGTATTCCTGCAGAGAAGGATAATACAGGGGGTATTCCTGCAGAGAAGGATAATACAGGCGGTATTCCTGCAGAGAAGGATAATACAGGCGGTATTCCTGCAGAGAAGGATAATACAGGCGGTATTCCTGCAGAGAATGATAATACATGTGGTATTCCTGCAGAGAAGGATAATACAGGCGGTATTCCTGCAGAGAAGGATAATACAGGGGGTATTCCTGCAGAGAAGGATAATACAGGTGGAATTCCTGCAGAGAAGGATAATACAGGCGGTATTCCTGCAGAGAAGGATAATACAGGAGGTATTCCTGCAGAGAATGATAATACAGGGGGTATTCCTGCAGAGAAGGATAATACAGGGGGTATTCCTGCAGAGAAGGATAATACAGGGCGTATTCCTGCAGAGAAGTATAATACAGGCGGTATTCCTGCAGAGAAGGATAATACAGGGGGTATTCCTGCAGAGAAGGATAATACAGGGGGTATTCCTGCAGAGAAGGATAATACAGGGGGTATTCCTGCAGAGAAGGATAATACAGGCGGTATTCCTGCAGAGAAGGATAATACAGGGGGTATTCCTGCAGAGAAGGATAATACAGGGGGTATTCCTGCAGAGAAGGATAATACATGGGGTATTCCGGCAGAGAATGATAATACAGGGGGTATTCCGGCAGAGAAGGATAATACAGGGGGTATTCCTGCAGAGAAGGATAATACAGGCGGTATTCCTGCAGAGAAGGATAATACAGGGGGTATTCCTGCAGAGAAGGATAATACAGGGGGTATTCCTGCAGAGAAGGATAATACAGGGGGTATTCCTGCAGAGACGGATAATACAGGCGGTATTCCTGCAGAGAAGGATAATACCGGCGGTATTCCTGCAGAGAAGGATAATACAGGCGGTATTCCTGCAGAGAAGGATTATACAGGGGGTATTCCTGCAGAGAAGGATAATACAGGCGGTATTCCTGCAGAGAAGGATTATAGAAGGGGTATTCCTGCAGAGAAGGATAATACAGGCGGTATTCCTGCAGAGAAGGATAATGCAGGCGGTATTCCTGCAGAGAAGGATTATACAGGGGGTATTCCTGCAGAGAAGGATAACACAGGGGGTATTCCTGCAGAGAAGGATAATGCAGGCGGTATTCCTGCAGAGAAGGATAATACAGGGTGTATTCCTGCAGAGAAGGATAATACAGTGGGTATTCCTGCAGAGAAGGATAATACAGGGGGTATTCCTGCAGAGAAGGATAATACAGGCGGTATTCCTGCAGAGAAGGATAATAAAGGTGGTATTCCTGCAGAGAAGGATAATACAGGGGGTATTCCTGCAGAGAAGGATAATACAGGCGGTATTCCTGCAGAGAAGGATAATACAGGCGGTATTACTGCAGAGAAGGATAATACAGGGGGTATTCCTGCAGAGAAGGATAATACAGGGGGTATTCCTGCAGAGAAGGATAATACAGGGGGTATTCCTGCAGAGAAGGATAATACAGGGGGTATTCCTGCAGAGAAGGATAATACAGGGCGTATTCCTGCAGAGAAGGATAATACAGGCGGTATTCCTGCAGAGAAGGATAATACAGGGTGTATTCCTGCAGAGAAGGATAATACAGGGGGTATTCCTGCAGAGAAGTATAATACAGGGGGTATTCCTGCAGAGAAGGATAATACAGGGGGTATTCCTGTAGAGAAGGATAATACAGGGGGTATTCCTGCAGAGAAGGATAATACAGGGGGTATTCCTGCAGAGAAGGTTAATACAAGGGGTATTCCTGCAGAGAAGGATAATACAGGGGGTATTCCTGCAGAGAAGGATAATACAGGTGGTATTCCTGCAGAGAAGGATAATACAGGGGGTATTCCTGCAGAGAAGGATAATACAGGGGGTATTCCTGCAGAGAAGGATAACACAGGGGGTATTCCTGCAGAGAAGGATAACACAGGGGGTATTCCTGCAGAGAAGGATAACACAGGGGGTATTCCTGCAGAGAAGGATAATACAGGGGGTATTCCTGCAGAGAAGGATAATACAGGGGGTATTCCTGCAGAGAAGGATAATACAGGGGGTATTCCTGCAGAGAAGGATAATATTCCTGCAGAGAAGGATAATACAGGCGGTATTCCTGCAGAGAAGGATAATACAGGCGGTATTCCTGCAGAGAAGGATAATACAGGCGGTATTCCTGCAGAGAAGGATAATACAGGCGGTATTCCTGCAGAGAAGGATAATACAGGCGGTATTCCTTCAGAGAAGGATAATACAGGGGGTATTCCTGCAGAGAAGGATAATACAGGGGGTATTCCTGCAGAGAAGGATAATACAGGGGGTATTCCTGCAGAGAAGGATAATACAGGGGGTATTCCTGCAGAGAAGGATAATACAGGGGGTATTCCTGCAGAGAAGGATAATACAGGGGGTATTCCTGCAGAGAAGGTTAATACAGGGGGTATTCCTGCAGAGAAGGATAATACAGGGGGTATTCCTGCAGAGAAGGATAATACAGGCGGTATTCCTGCAGAGAAGGATAATACAGGCGGTATTCCTGCAGAGAAGGATAATACAGGCGGTATTCCTGCAGAGAAGGATAATACAGGCGGTATTCCTGCAGAGAATGATAATACATGTGGTATTCCTGCAGAGAAGGATAATACAGGCGGTATTCCTGCAGAGAAGGATAATACAGGGGGTATTCCTGCAGAGAAGGATAATACAGGTGGAATTCCTGCAGAGAAGGATAATACAGGCGGTATTCCTGCAGAGAAGTATAATACAGGGGGTATTCCTGCAGAGAATGATAATACAGGGGGTATTCCTGCAGAGAAGGATAATACAGGGGGTATTCCTGCAGAGAAGGATAATACAGGGCGTATTCCTGCAGAGAAGTATAATACAGGCGGTATTCCTGCAGAGAAGGATAATACAGGGGGTATTCCTGCAGAGAAGGATAATACAGGGGGTATTCCTGCAGAGAAGGATAATACAGGGGGTATTCCTGCAGAGAAGGATACTACAGGCGGTATTCCTGCAGAGAAGGATAATACAGGGGGTATTCCTGCAGAGAAGGATAATACAGGGGGTATTCCTGCAGAGAAGGATAATACATGGGGTATTCCGGCAAAGAAGGATAATACAGGGGGTATTCCGGCAGAGAAGGATAATACAGGGGGTATTCCTGCAGAGAAGGATAATACAGGCGGTATTCCTGCAGAGAAGGATAATACAGGGGGTATTCCTGCAGAGAAGGATAATACAGGGGGTATTCCTGCAGAGAAGGATAATACAGGGGGTATTCCTGCAGAGACGGATAATACAGGCGGTATTCCTGCACAGAAGGATAATACCGGCGGTATTCCTGCAGAGAAGGATAATACAGGCGGTATTCCTGCAGAGAAGGATTATACAGGGGGTATTCCTGCAGAGAAGGATAATACAGGCGGTATTCCTGCAGAGAAGGATTATAGAAGGGGTATTCCTGCAGAGAAGGATAATACAGGCGGTATTCCTGCAGAGAAGGATAATGCAGGCGGTATTCCTGCAGAGAAGGATTATACAGGGGGTATTCCTGCAGAGAAGGATAACACAGGGGGTATTCCTGCAGAGAAGGATAATGCAGGCGGTATTCCTGCAGAGAAGGATAATACAGGGTGTATTCCTGCAGAGAAGGATAATACAGTGGGTATTCCTGCAGAGAAGGATAATACAGGGGGTATTCCTGCAGAGAAGGATTATACAGGGGGTATTCCTGCAGAGAAGGATAATACAGGTGGAATTCCTGCAGAGAAGGATAATACAGGCGGTATTCCTGCAGAGAAGGATAATACAGGGGGTATTCCTGCAGAGAATGATAATACAGGGGGTATTCCTGCAGAGAAGGATAATACAGGGGGTATTCCTGCAGAGAAGGATAATACAGGGCGTATTCCTGCAGAGAAGTATAATACAGGCGGTATTCCTGCAGAGAAGGATAATACAGGGGGTATTCCTGCAGAGAAGGATAATACAGGGGGTATTCCTGCAGAGAAGGATAATACAGGGGGTATTCCTGCAGAGAAGGATAATACAGGCGGTATTCCTGCAGAGAAGGATAATACAGGGGGTATTCCTGCAGAGAAGGATAATACAGGGGGTATTCCTGCAGAGAAGGATAATACATGGGGTATTCCGGCAGAGAAGGATAATACAGGGGGTATTCCGGCAGAGAAGGATAATACAGGGGGTATTCCTGCAGAGAAGGATAATACAGGCGGTATTCCTGCAGAGAAGGATAATACAGGGGGTATTCCTGCAGAGAAGGATAATACAGGAGGTATTCCTGCAGAGAAGGATAATACAGGGGGTATTCCTGCAGAGACGGATAATACAGGCGGTATTCCTGCAGAGAAGGATAATACCGGCGGTATTCCTGCAGAGAAGGATAATACAGGCGGTATTCCTGCAGAGAAGGATTATACAGGGGGTATTCCTGCAGAGAAGGATAATACAGGCGGTATTCCTGCAGAGAAGGATTATAGAGGGGGTATTCCTGCAGAGAAGGATAATACAGGCGGTATTCCTGCAGAGAAGGATAATGCAGGCGGTATTCCTGCAGAGAAGGATTATACAGGCGGTATTCCTGCAGAGAAGGATAATACAGGGGGTATTCCTGCAGAGAAGTATAATACAGGCGGTATTCCTGCAGAGAAGGATAATACAGGGGGTATTCCTGCAGAGAAGGATAATACAGGGGGTATTCCTGCAGAGAAGGATAATACAGGGGGTATTCCTGCAGAGACGGATAATACAGGCGGTATTCCTGCAGAGAAGGATAATACCGGCGGTATTCCTGCAGAGAAGGATAATACAGGCGGTATTCCTGCAGAGAAGGATTATACAGGGGGTATTCCTGCAGAGAAGGATAATACAGGCGGTATTCCTGCAGAGAAGGATTATAGAGGGGGTATTCCTGCAGAGAAGGATAATACAGGCGGTATTCCTGCAGAGAAGGATAATGCAGGCGGTATTCCTGCAGAGAAGGATTATACAGGGGGTATTCCTGCAGAGAAGGATAACACAGGGGGTATTCCTGCAGAGAAGGATAATGCAGGCGGTATTCCTGCAGAGAAGGATAATACAGGGTGTATTCCTGCAGAGAAGGATAATACAGTGGGTATTCCTGCAGAGAAGGATAATACAGGGGGTATTCCTGCAGAGAAGGATAATACAGGGGGTATTCCTGCAGAGAAGGATAATAAAGGTGGTATTCCTGCAGAGAAGGATAATACAGGGGGTATTCCTGCAGAGAAGGATAATACAGGCGGTATTCCTGCAGAGAAGGATAATACAGGGGGTATTCCTGCAGAGAAGGATAATACAGGGGGTATTCCTGCAGAGAAGGATAATACAGGGGTTATTCCTGCAGAGAAGGATAATACAGGGGGTATTCCTGCAGAGAAGGATAATACAGGGGGTATTCCTGCAGAGAAGGATAATACAGGGGGTATTCCTGCAGAGAAGGATAATACAGGGGGTATTCCTGCAGAGAAGGATAATACAGGGCGTATTCCTGCAGAGAAGGATAATACAGGCGGTATTCCTGCAGAGAAGGATAATACAGGGGGTATTCCTGCAGAGAAGGATAAAACAGGGGGTATTCCTGCAGAGAAGGATAATACAGGGGGTATTCCTGCAGAGAAGGATAATACAGGGGGTATTCCTGTAGAGAAGGATAATACAGGGGGTATTCCTGCAGAGAAGGATAATACAGGGGGTATTCCTGCAGAGAAGGTTAATACAAGGGGTATTCCTGCAGAGAAGGATAATACAGGGGGTATTCCTGCAGAGAAGGATAATACAGGTGGTATTCCTGCAGAGAAGGATAATACAGGGGGTATTCCTCCAGAGAAGGATAATACAGGGGGTATTCCTGCAGAGAAGGATAACACACGGGGTATTCCTGCAGAGAAGGATAACACAGGGGGTATTCCTGCAGAGAAGGATAACACAGGGGGTATTCCTGCAGAGAAGGATAATACAGGGGGTATTCCTGCAGAGAAGGATAATACAGGGGGTATTCCTGCAGAGAAGGATAATACAGGGGGTATTCCTGCAGAGAAGGATAATATTCCTGCAGAGAAGGATAATACAGGCGGTATTCCTGCAGAGAAGGATAATACAGGCGGTATTCCTGCAGAGAAGGATAATACAGGCGGTATTCCTGCAGAGAAGGATAATACAGGCGGTATTCCTGCAGAGAAGGATAATACAGGCGGTATTCCTGCAGAGAAGGATAATACAGGGGGTATTCCTGCAGAGAAGGATAATACAGGGGGTATTCCTGCAGAGAAGGATAATACAGGGGGTATTCCTGCAGAGAAGGATAATACAGGGGGTATTCCTGCAGAGAAGGATAATACAGGGGGTATTCCTGCAGAGAAGGATAATACATGCGGTATTCCTGCAGAGAAGGATAATACAGGGGGTATTCCTGCAGAGAAGGATAATACATGCGGTATTCCTGCAGAGAAGGATAATACAGGGGGTATTCCTGCAGAGAAGGATAATACAGGCGGTATTCCTGCAGAGAAGGATAATACAGGAGGTATTCCTGCAGAGAAGGATAATACAGGCGGTATTCCTGCAGAGAATGATAATACATGTGGTATTCCTGCAGAGAAGGATAATACAGGCGGTATTCCTGCAGAGAAGGATAATACAGGGGGTATTCCTGCAGAGAAGGATAATACAGGTGGAATTCCTGCAGAGAAGGATAATACAGGCGGTATTCCTGCAGAGAAGGATAATACAGGAGGTATTCCTGCAGAGAATGATAATACAGGGGGTATTCCTGCAGAGAAGGATAATACAGGGGGTATTCCTGCAGAGAAGGATAATACAGGGCGTATTCCTGCAGAGAAGTATAATACAGGCGGTATTCCTGCAGAGAAGGATAATACAGGGGGTATTCCTGCAGAGAAGGATAATACAGGGGGTATTCCTGCAGAGAAGGATAATACAGGGGGTATTCCTGCAGAGAAGGATAATACAGGCGGTATTCCTGCAGAGAAGGATAATACAGGGGGTATTCCTGCAGAGAAGGATAATACAGGGGGTATTCCTGCAGAGAAGGATAATACATGGGGTATTCCGGCAGAGAATGATAATACAGGGGGTATTCCGGCAGAGAAGGATAATACAGGGGGTATTCCTGCAGAGAAGGATAATACAGGCGGTATTCCTGCAGAGAAGGATAATACAGGGGGTATTCCTGCAGAGAAGGATAATACAGGGGGTATTCCTGCAGAGAAGGATAATACAGGGGGTATTCCTGCAGAGACGGATAATACAGGCGGTATTCCTGCAGAGAAGGATAATACCGGCGGTATTCCTGCAGAGAAGGATAATACAGGCGGTATTCCTGCAGAGAAGGATTATACAGGGGGTATTCCTGCAGAGAAGGATAATACAGGCGGTATTCCTGCAGAGAAGGATTATAGAAGGGGTATTCCTGCAGAGAAGGATAATACAGGCGGTATTCCTGCAGAGAAGGATAATGCAGGCGGTATTCCTGCAGAGAAGGATTATACAGGGGGTATTCCTGCAGAGAAGGATAACACAGGGGGTATTCCTGCAGAGAAGGATAATGCAGGCGGTATTCCTGCAGAGAAGGATAATACAGGGTGTATTCCTGCAGAGAAGGATAATACAGTGGGTATTCCTGCAGAGAAGGATAATACAGGGGGTATTCCTGCAGAGAAGGATAATACAGGCGGTATTCCTGCAGAGAAGGATAATAAAGGTGGTATTCCTGCAGAGAAGGATAATACAGGGGGTATTCCTGCAGAGAAGGATAATACAGGCGGTATTCCTGCAGAGAAGGATAATACAGGCGGTATTACTGCAGAGAAGGATAATACAGGGGGTATTCCTGCAGAGAAGGATAATACAGGGGGTATTCCTGCAGAGAAGGATAATACAGGGGGTATTCCTGCAGAGAAGGATAATACAGGGGGTATTCCTGCAGAGAAGGATAATACAGGGCGTATTCCTGCAGAGAAGGATAATACAGGCGGTATTCCTGCAGAGAAGGATAATACAGGGTGTATTCCTGCAGAGAAGGATAATACAGGGGGTATTCCTGCAGAGAAGTATAATACAGGGGGTATTCCTGCAGAGAAGGATAATACAGGGGGTATTCCTGTAGAGAAGGATAATACAGGGGGTATTCCTGCAGAGAAGGATAATACAGGGGGTATTCCTGCAGAGAAGGTTAATACAAGGGGTATTCCTGCAGAGAAGGATAATACAGGGGGTATTCCTGCAGAGAAGGATAATACAGGTGGTATTCCTGCAGAGAAGGATAATACAGGGGGTATTCCTGCAGAGAAGGATAATACAGGGGGTATTCCTGCAGAGAAGGATAACACAGGGGGTATTCCTGCAGAGAAGGATAACACAGGGGGTATTCCTGCAGAGAAGGATAACACAGGGGGTATTCCTGCAGAGAAGGATAATACAGGGGGTATTCCTGCAGAGAAGGATAATACAGGGGGTATTCCTGCAGAGAAGGATAATACAGGGGGTATTCCTGCAGAGAAGGATAATATTCCTGCAGAGAAGGATAATACAGGCGGTATTCCTGCAGAGAAGGATAATACAGGCGGTATTCCTGCAGAGAAGGATAATACAGGCGGTATTCCTGCAGAGAAGGATAATACAGGCGGTATTCCTGCAGAGAAGGATAATACAGGCGGTATTCCTTCAGAGAAGGATAATACAGGGGGTATTCCTGCAGAGAAGGATAATACAGGGGGTATTCCTGCAGAGAAGGATAATACAGGGGGTATTCCTGCAGAGAAGGATAATACAGGGGGTATTCCTGCAGAGAAGGATAATACAGGGGGTATTCCTGCAGAGAAGGATAATACAGGGGGTATTCCTGCAGAGAAGGTTAATACAGGGGGTATTCCTGCAGAGAAGGATAATACAGGGGGTATTCCTGCAGAGAAGGATAATACAGGCGGTATTCCTGCAGAGAAGGATAATACAGGCGGTATTCCTGCAGAGAAGGATAATACAGGCGGTATTCCTGCAGAGAATGATAATACATGTGGTATTCCTGCAGAGAAGGATAATACAGGCGGTATTCCTGCAGAGAAGGATAATACAGGGGGTATTCCTGCAGAGAAGGATAATACAGGTGGAATTCCTGCAGAGAAGGATAATACAGGCGGTATTCCTGCAGAGAAGTATAATACAGGGGGTATTCCTGCAGAGAATGATAATACAGGGGGTATTCCTGCAGAGAAGGATAATACAGGGGGTATTCCTGCAGAGAAGGATAATACAGGGCGTATTCCTGCAGAGAAGTATAATACAGGCGGTATTCCTGCAGAGAAGGATAATACAGGGGGTATTCCTGCAGAGAAGGATAATACAGGGGGTATTCCTGCAGAGAAGGATAATACAGGGGGTATTCCTGCAGAGAAGGATACTACAGGCGGTATTCCTGCAGAGAAGGATAATACAGGGGGTATTCCTGCAGAGAAGGATAATACAGGGGGTATTCCTGCAGAGAAGGATAATACATGGGGTATTCCGGCAAAGAAGGATAATACAGGGGGTATTCCGGCAGAGAAGGATAATACAGGGGGTATTCCTGCAGAGAAGGATAATACAGGCGGTATTCCTGCAGAGAAGGATAATACAGGGGGTATTCCTGCAGAGAAGGATAATACAGGGGGTATTCCTGCAGAGAAGGATAATACAGGGGGTATTCCTGCAGAGACGGATAATACAGGCGGTATTCCTGCAGAGAAGGATAATACCGGCGGTATTCCTGCAGAGAAGGATAATACAGGCGGTATTCCTGCAGAGAAGGATTATACAGGGGGTATTCCTGCAGAGAAGGATAATACAGGCGGTATTCCTGCAGAGAAGGATTATAGAAGGGGTATTCCTGCAGAGAAGGATAATACAGGCGGTATTCCTGCAGAGAAGGATAATGCAGGCGGTATTCCTGCAGAGAAGGATTATACAGGGGGTATTCCTGCAGAGAAGGATAACACAGGGGGTATTCCTGCAGAGAAGGATAATGCAGGCGGTATTCCTGCAGAGAAGGATAATACAGGGTGTATTCCTGCAGAGAAGGATAATACAGTGGGTATTCCTGCAGAGAAGGATAATACAGGGGGTATTCCTGCAGAGAAGGATAATACAGGGGGTATTCCTGCAGAGAAGGATAATAAAGGTGGTATTCCTGCAGAGAAGGATAATACAGGGGGTATTCCTGCAGAGAAGGATAATACAGGCGGTATTCCTGCAGAGAAGGATAATACAGGGGGTATTCCTGCAGAGAAGGATAATACAGAGGGTATTCCTGCAGAGAAGGATAATACAGGGGGTATTCCTGCAGAGAAGGATAATACAGGGGGTATTCCTGCAGAGAAGGATAATACAGGGGGTATTCCTGCAGAGAAGGATAATACTGGGCGTATTCCTGCAGAGAAGGATAATACAGGCGGTATTCCTGCAGAGAAGGATAATACAGGGGGTATTCCTGCAGAGAAGGATAATACAGGGGGTATTCCTGCAGAGAAGGATAATACAGGGGGTATTCCTGCAGAGAAGGATAATACAGGGGGTATTCCTGTAGAGAAGGATAATACAGGGGGTATTCCTGCAGAGAAGGATAATACAGGGGGTATTCCTGCAGAGAAGGTTAATACAAGGGGTATTCCTGCAGAGAAGGATAATACAGGGGGTATTCCTGCAGAGAAGGATAATACAGGGGGTATTCCTGCAGAGAAGGATAATACAGGGGGTATTCCTGCAGAGAAGGATAATACAGGGGGTATTCCTGCAGAGAAGGATAACACAGGGGGTATTCCTGCAGAGAAGGATAACACAGGGGGTATTCCTGCAGAGAAGGATAACACAGGGGGTATTCCTGCAGAGAAGGATAATACAGGGGGTATTCCTGCAGAGAAGGATAATACAGGGGGTATTCCTGCAGAGAAGGATAATACAGGGGGTATTCCTGCAGAGAAGGATAATATTCCTGCAGAGAAGGATAATACAGGCGGTATTCCTGCAGAGAAGGATAATACAGGCGGTATTCCTGCAGAGAAGGATAATACAGGCGGTATTCCTGCAGAGAAGGATAATACAGGCGGTATTCCTGCAGAGAAGGATAATACAGGCGGTATTCCTTCAGAGAAGGATAATACAGGGGGTATTCCTGCAGAGAAGGATAATACAGGGGGTATTCCTGCAGAGAAGGATAATACAGGGGGTATTCCTGCAGAGAAGGATAATACAGGGGGTATTCCTGCAGAGAAGGATAATACAGGGGGTATTCCTGCAGAGAAGGATAATACAGGGGGTATTCCTGCAGAGAAGGTTAATACAGGGGGTATTCCTGCAGAGAAGGATAATACAGGGGGTATTCCTGCAGAGAAGGATAATACAGGTGGTATTCCTGCAGAGAAGGATAATAAAGGGGGTATTCCTGCAGAGAAGGATAATACAGGGGGTATTCCTGCAGAGAAGGATAATACAGGGGGTATTCCTGCAGAGAAGGATAATACAGGGGGTATTCCTGCAGAGAAGGTTAATACAGGGGGTATTCCTGCAGAGAAGGATAATACAGGGGGTATTCCTGCAGAGAAGGATAATACAGGTGGTATTCCTGCAGAGAAGGATAATACAGGGGGTATTCCTGCAGAGAAGGATAATACAGGCGGTATTCCTGCAGAGAAGGATAATACAGGGGGTATTCCTGCAGAGAAGGATAATACAGAGGGTATTCCTGCAGAGAAGGATAATACAGGGGGTATTCCTGCAGAGAAGGATAATACAGGGGGTATTCCTGCAGAGAAGGATAATACAGGGGGTATTCCTGCAGAGAAGGATAATACTGGGCGTATTCCTGCAGAGAAGGATAATACAGGCGGTATTCCTGCAGAGAAGGATAATACAGGGGGTATTCCTGCAGAGAAGGATAATACAGGGGGTATTCCTGCAGAGAAGGATAATACAGGGGGTATTCCTGCAGAGAAGGATAATACAGGGGGTATTCCTGTAGAGAAGGATAATACAGGGGGTATTCCTGCAGAGAAGGATAATACAGGGGGTATTCCTGCAGAGAAGGTTAATACAAGGGGTATTCCTGCAGAGAATGATAATACAGGGGGTATTCCTGCAGAGAAGGATAATACAGGGGGTATTCCTGCAGAGAAGGATAATACAGGGGGTATTCCTGCAGAGAAGGATAATACAGGGGGTATTCCTGCAGAGAAGGATAACACAGGGGGTATTCCTGCAGAGAAGGATAACATAGGGGGTATTCCTGCAGAGAAGGATAACACAGGGGGTATTCCTGCAGAGAAGGATAATACAGGGGGTATTCCTGCAGAGAAGGATAATACAGGGGGTATTCCTGCAGAGAAGGATAATACAGGGGGTATTCCTGCAGAGAAGGATAATATTCCTGCAGAGAAGGATAATACAGGCGGTATTCCTGCAGAGAAGGATAATACAGGCGGTATTCCTGCAGAGAAGGATAATACAGGCGGTATTCCTGCAGAGAAGGATAATACAGGCGGTATTCCTGCAGAGAAGGATAATACAGGCGGTATTCCTTCAGAGAAGGATAATACAGGGGGTATTCCTGCAGAGAAGGATAATACAGGGGGTATTCCTGCAGAGAAGGATAATACAGGGGGTATTCCTGCAGAGAAGGATAATACAGGGGGTATTCCTGCAGAGAAGGATAATACAGGGGGTATTCCTGCAGAGAAGGATAATACAGGGGGTATTCCTGCAGAGAAGGTTAATACAGGGGGTATTCCTGCAGAGAAGGATAATACAGGGGGTATTCCTGCAGAGAAGGATAATACAGGTGGTATTCCTGCAGAGAAGGATAATAAAGGGGGTATTCCTGCAGAGAAGGATAATACAGGGGGTATTCCTGCAGAGAAGGATAATACAGGGGGTATTCCTGCAGAGAAGGATAATACAGGGGGTATTCCTGCAGAGAAGGATAATACTGGGCGTATTCCTGCAGAGAAGGATAATACAGGCGGTATTCCTGCAGAGAAGGATAATACAGGGGGTATTCCTGCAGAGAAGGATAATACAGGGGGTATTCCTGTAGAGAAGGATAATACAGGGGGTATTCCTGCAGAGAAGGATAATACAGGGGGTATTCCTGCAGAGAAGGTTAATACAAGGGGTATTCCTGCAGAGAAGGATAATACAGGGGGTATTCCTGCAGAGAAGGATAATACAGGGGGTATTCCTGCAGAGAAGGATAATACAGGGGGTATTCCTGCAGAGAAGGATAATACAGGGGGTATTCCTGCAGAGAAGGATAACACAGGGGGTATTCCTGCAGAGAAGGATAACACAGGGGGTATTCCTGCAGAGAAGGATAACACAGGGGGTATTCCTGCAGAGAAGGATAATACAGGGGGTATTCCTGCAGAGAAGGATAATACAGGGGGTATTCCTGCAGAGAAGGATAATACAGGGGGTATTCCTGCAGAGAAGGATAATATTCCTGCAGAGAAGGATAATACAGGCGGTATTCCTGCAGAGAAGGATAATACAGGCGGTATTCCTGCAGAGAAGGATAATACAGGCGGTATTCCTGCAGAGAAGGATAATACAGGCGGTATTCCTGCAGAGAAGGATAATACAGGCGGTATTCCTTCAGAGAAGGATAATACAGGGGGTATTCCTGCAGAGAAGGATAATACAGGGGGTATTCCTGCAGAGAAGGATAATACAGGGGGTATTCCTGCAGAGAAGGATAATACAGGGGGTATTCCTGCAGAGAAGGATAATACAGGGGGTATTCCTGCAGAGAAGGATAATACAGGGGGTATTCCTGCAGAGAAGGTTAATACAGGGGGTATTCCTGCAGAGAAGGATAATACAGGGGGTATTCCTGCAGAGAAGGATAATACAGGTGGTATTCCTGCAGAGAAGGATAATAAAGGGGGTATTCCTGCAGAGAAGGATAATACAGGGGGTATTCCTGCAGAGAAGGATAATACAGGGGGTATTCCTGCAGAGAAGGATAATACAGGGGGTATTCCTGCAGAGAAGGATAATACAGGGGGTATTCCTGCAGAGAAGTATAATACAGGGGGTATTCCTGCAGAGAAGGATAATACAGGGGGTATTCCTGCAGAGAAGGATAATACAGGGGGTATTCCTGCAGAGAAGGATAATACAGGGGGTATTCCTGCAGAGAAGGATAATACAGGGGGTATTCCTGCAGAGAAGGATAATACAGGGGGTATTCCTGCAGATAAGGATAATACAGGGGGTATTCCTGCAGATAAGGATAATACAGGGGGTATTCCTGCAGAGAAGGATAATACAGGGGGTATTCCTGCAGAGAAGGATAATACAGGGGGTATTCCTGCAGAGAAGGATAATACAGGGGGTATTCCTGCAGAGAACGATAATACAGGGGGTATTCCTACAGAGAAGGATAATACAGGTGGTATTCCTGCAGAGAAGGATAATACAGGGGGTATTCCTGCAGAGAAGGATTATACAGGCGGTATTCCTGCAGAGAAGGATAATACAGGTGGTATTCCTGCAGAGAAGGATAATACAGGCGATATTCCTGCAGAGAAGGATAATACAGGGGGTATTCCTGCAGAGAAGGATAATACAGGGGGTATTCCTGCAGAGAAGGATAATACAGGGGGTATTCCTGCAGAGAAGTATAATACAGGGGGTATTCCTGCAGAGAAGGATAATACAGGGGGTATTCCTGCAGAGAAGGATAATACAGGGGGTATTCCTGCAGAGAAGGATAATACAGCGGGTATTCCTGCAGAGAAGGATAATACAGGGGGTATTCCTGCAGAGAAGGATAATACAGGGGGTATTCCTGCAGATAAGGATAATACAGGGGGTATTCCTGCAGATAAGGATAATACAGGGGGTATTCCTGCAGAGAAGGATAATACAGGGGGTATTCCTGCAGAGAAGGATAATACAGGGGGTATTCCTGCAGAGAACGATAATACAGGGGGTATTCCTACAGAGAAGGATAATACAGGTGGTATTCCTGCAGAGAAGGATAATACAGGGGGTATTCCTGCAGAGAAGGATTATACAGGCGGTATTCCTGCAGAGAAGGATAATACAGGTGGTATTCCTGCAGAGAAGGATAATACAGGCGATATTCCTGCAGAGAAGGATAATACAGGGGGTATTCCTGCAGAGAAGGATAATACAGGGGGTATTCCTGCAGAGAAGGATAATACAGGGGGTATTCCTGCAGAGAAGGATAATACAGGGGGTATTCCTGCAGAGAAGGATAATACAGGTGGTATTCCTGCAGAGAAGGATAATACAGGCGGTATTCCTGCAGAGAAGGATAATACAGGGGGTATTCCTGCAGAGAAGGATAATACAGGGGGTATTCCTGCAGAGAAGGATAATACAGGCGGTATTCCTGCAGAGAAGGATAATACAGGGGGTATTCCTGCAGAGAAGGATAATACAGGCGGTATTCCTGCAGAGAAGGATAATACAGGGGGTATTCCTGCAGAGAAGGATAATACAGGTGGTATTCCTGCAGGTCACAGCTTGTTTTAATAACTTTTTGGAAACATATGTCATATCCCTATTTATGATCATATAGGAATGGGCAACTCCAGTCCTCAAGGGACATCAACAGGTCAGGTTTTCATGATAACCTTGCTTCAGCACAGGTGGTGTAGTCGTTCACTGAGCCACTGATTGAGCCACCTGTGCTGAAGCAGGAATATCCTTAAAACGTGACCTGACGGTGGCTCTTGAGGACAGGAGTTGTGTGCGCGTGTGCGTCTGTGCGCGTGTGCGTCTGTGCGCGTGTGCGTCTGTGCGCGTGTGCGTCTGTGCGCGGCACCGCAGGCAGAGAAGTGAAGGGATATTGAATGCGCGAGAAACACGATTGGGTAAAGATATCGAAACCAGAAGCCGGGACATTGTCACTGAAACCCGCAGCGAGTCGCAATATACGGGCGGAGAATTCCCGGGGAATCCGCTGCGTGGTTAGCAGGGAAAAGTCCCTGTGCATATTAATGATGCAATACACAGGACTAGGCTTTTAGTTTCACATTTTCATTTAGAAGGATTATTACGTAATTGTATAAGAGTAACAACAGCATTCCCCCCAACTGTACCTTTTTAGCAGGTCTGATAAAAATATAAGCATATCTTGTACTTATCGAAGCAGCAGTCTGTGTATACAGGGATATGCCAAATAAGTTTACTGTACATGGGAAGGATGCTGATCCAGGGAGTAATCCGATTGCCAATTCTTGGAGTCAGGAAGGAATTGTCACGCTGTGCTCACCACAAACTAGGCGGGACCACGGTGCTGAGGTGGGAATGGATCTGACGCCGCCCGCAGCCACGAGGACAGTTAATGGTACTGTTAGCCGAGTCCGGGGTTGGAGAGGGAAACACATGTCGTATTGCCGTTAGCCAAGATCAGGTGCCCAGAGAGCGGGGTGATCGTTAGCCGAGGTCAGGTGCGGAGAGAGCGGGGTGATCGTTTGCCGTTAGCCGAGGTCAGGTGCGGAGAGAGCGGGGTGATCGTTTGCCGTTAGCCGAGGTCAGGTGCGGAGAGAGCGGGGTGATCGTTTGCCGTCAGCCGAGGTCAGGTGCGGAGAGAGCGGGGTGATCGTTTGCCGTTAGCCGAGGTCAGGTGCGGAGAGAGCGGGGTGATCGTTTGCCGTTAGCCGAGGTCAGGTGCGGTGAGAGCGGGGTGATCGTTTGCCGTTAGCCGAGGTCAGGTGCGGAGAGAGCGGGGTGATCGTTTGCCGTTAGCCGAGGTCAGGTGCGGAGAGAGCGGGGTGATCGTTTGCCGTTAGCCGAGGTCAGGTGCGGAGAGAGCGGGGTGATCGTTTGCTGTTAGCCGAGGTCAGGTGCGGAGAGAGCGGGGTGGTCGTTTGCCGTTAACCGAGGTCTGAAGACAAGAGTTCGGAGTAGTCGAGGAGGAAGCCGGGTCGGTATTCGGAAGGAGAACTGTAAGACAAGACAGGACTAGGGAGGCAGAACGGCAACTGGTTCTGTGCTCAGCCGAATAGCAAGTGAGGCAGCAGGGTAAAATAGGGAAAGGGAACCAATGAACAGGCAGAGACCTGGAGGTGTGTGCAAGGCGGGGCCCACCGGCGGCAGGCTGCAGGTGTGGGGAGTGCTCAGCAAGCGAAGGGCCGTCCTAGAGCAGTAGGAGGGTCTGCATGCGGAAGCGTGCATGATTCCGTGCACGTGCGCACGCGCCCGCAGGAGGCAGTCCATTTTAGGGCAGCGCAGGTGCGCACATTTGCCCGGTGGAGCAGTGTCTATCCGATCCCGCCGGCGGTGGCGGGGAACCAGCGCGGGAGCTCTGGTTGGTAAGGGGTGGCTGTGAGGGAGGCGCGCACCCTTAAAGTGTGCGGAGAGCGCGCCTTGAGTGGCGCGGCTCTCCCACCCTTATAAGAATTTACTTTCCCCCTTATGAGATATCATTGGATCATATGTCAAAGACTGAGCCTCTGACTGAGCCACCTGTGCTGAAGCACTGACTGATTGAGCTACCGGTGCTGAAGCTGGGACCAATTGAGCCACCTGTGCTGAAGCAGGGATATCCTGAAAACCTGACCTGTTGGTGGCCCTTGAGGACTGGAGTTGCCCTACCCTGTGAAACTTCACCAGTATCTGGAGAACCTACTGCTTTCAACACCGTAAAAAATATGAACACAACAGGGGTTGATATGAGCTGAAAGCGTGTTGGGAAATAAGAGGTTTTCAGGCTGGAATGATATAAAGTCAGACTCCCCCACGGAGGGCCCCCGGGCGATGGAAATATTAGCACTAATAATACAGTTATTAAATATTTCATGTTTAGAGATTGCTGCCGATTGATGACCTGAATGTCGGGTATGCCTTCACTGCGAGGTTTCCTGCGTCAGAAGAACCTAGTAAATAGTTTCCAGGCGCAAGGGCTGACAATCTAATGCTCTTGGCGGCCAAGGACATTTAGTCGCCGGCATCTGGCTGCAGCAATTCAGCAGCCGGGATATTTAGCTGTCGGACGTTTCGCCGCAAAGGTAAGCCCCTAACCTTACAATAAAACCCCTAACCATAACCCGTTACCCTAAACCCCTAAAGTGTACTGTGTAAGGAAAATTAAACTGCCCCAATCAAGCCCTAAATTTCTCCTCACTAGAACATTTAGAAACTTTAACCCACAACAGTTTCTGGCTGACCTTACCAACTGCCCTTGGCACAGAATCGACTTAATTCCCGACCCCGTATCTGCGCTCGACTATTTCCAATCAGAGTTCTTAAAACTCTGTGATACCCATGCTCCACTACGCAGAATAAGGGTACGGGGGCCCCACCTTCCGTGGGTTACACCTGACCTTATTGCACTCTACCAGCTCAGGGATGCCTGGTGGAAAAGCCACAAAGTAACTGGCACTACCAAGACTCTCAATCAGTACAGATGCCTGCGGAACATGTGCACAAGGCAAACAAGACATGCAAAAGCACAATATTACTCTGACAATCTCCTCCAGAACACATCAAACCCAGCTAACTTCTGGAAGGTTATCAACAATATATTCCAGCCTTCTAACCATCAACAGCCAAGTAATATCACTAAGGGTGATATTACTCTGACAAACCCCACTGACATTGCAAATGCATTCAATGATTATTAACCCACCTTAGCAAACTTGACACCCTCTACAATTCAATTTGTCGTTTTGTTCTCCAATCTAATTACAACACACATCACTGCGAAATGCTCAAAGAACTAGATTGGTCATCACTCGAGTCTTGGCGCAAAGTTCACCTTTCCTGTCTTGCCTTCAAATACTTTCTGGGCAAGCTACCCACCTATCTGAACAAGCTCCTCACCCCTACCACATGCAGCACTTATCATCTGAGATCAGACTCTAAAAGACTGTTCATGGTCCCAAGGCTCAACAAAGTATCCAGACGTTCCTCCTTCTCTTACCGTGCACCCCAAAACTGGAACAATCTACCGGAGACTCTCACATCCACCACCAGTTTAAGTTCTTTCAAAACTAAGGCTGTCTCACATTTTAATCTGGTCTGTAACTGTTACATATGCCCATAATATACATCTTCTCTAACTGTGCATGCAATGTATTGAATATAATGTACAGTACCGACATATCTTATTGCAACAAATACCGGCGGCATGCCGGGATCTGCCCCAGCTGCCGCCAGTAATGCACGCGCGCCGCCGCGTTCCCCCACTCACCCCCCCTCCTCATCGCGCGCAATTTGCACACCCTTCCGGACCCCTGTACCCCTTCTGCTCTGCCCCTCTGCTTCCCCGTACCCCCGCTTACCTTAATTTGATGTCCAGGGGTGTCGGGGAAGCCTGGGGAAGACGGGGAAGCCGGGCGCGCATGTGACTGTGACGTCACAGTGCGCCGCCACGCGCCGCGGCTACCCGCTTCCCAGCCTCATACAGCCAGCGGCATTTGCTCGAATAAGAGCTGCCGCTGCTGTATACCCTGTTCATGTATGTAACTGTATTTGTAACCATGTATTATTTGTCATATTAACTATGTCCAGGACATACTTGAAAACGAGAGGTAACTCTCAATGTATTACTTCCTGGTAACACATTTTATAAATAAATAAATAAACCCCTAATAAACGCTAATGCATTTACCTTAGCGGAAGCGAGATCCTGGCGGCGAGATATAGGGGGATGTGGATGTAATGCAGGGGGATCGGGGAATTCAAGTGTGCATGCAGGAGGATCCGGGGATCAGGTGATCCAGGAGTAAGGGCCAGCTCAGACAGAACGAAATGCGACGTGCGCGCTCGCACGTCCGTCGCAATTTTGTGTTGTTCGGTGGGATTGTTCAAGCTGAAGACTCCACCGGCGGCAAAGTGCAGCGTCGTCACTGCAACATTTTGCCGCCACAACCCAAATTGAAATTTGGTGCTACTGTCGCGTGACGTGAGCTGGTTCAGCCAATAGAAGCGAACCAGCTCCGTGACTGTGACGATAGCTTATGACAGGCTGTAAATTTACACCAAAAATATATATAAATATATATATATACCTGGGTTTGAACTGAGACGAGACTTAGATATGATAAAATATAATTTATTCCTTGATAAAGGTGAACAAAAATGTACAAATAACAGCAAAATATAGGCACTTACTTAAAGATGGCAATGATGAAACAGTCCCATCTGGACTGGCAGTTCATACAGCAATACCTGCATCATCTCAAGACATTGCATACAGACACAGGCATGAAGATATTTGCATGAAGACATGAAGACTTTGCATGCAGACATGAAGACTTTGCATGAAGACAATGGGTTAGGGGTGATTCTGGCTTAAATACTATGACAAAACTCATCTCTTTAACCCTAGGTGCTGAGACGGCTAGCAAAAAGTCTTTGAAACTCTTTTGGCTTCCATTGAAGTGTGAAGTACCACATTTACAAAAAACATTCACTTCCTTTGGTCCCTAGGCCAAGCATAAACAATTATCAATTTAGCCTTTGATGACCAGGCTATGTAAATTCTAGCCTTCCTGCTCATTATCATAACAGGGAGGTTGCAGTTTTCAGAAAACAACCAAAATTCCATATTTACTGCAAATCGCTTCATAACTTCAGTTCAATAGTACTTACTGGCAGGTTAGACATATTAATACATTCCGTCACACCTGACGCTCCCACAGAGACCAAACATTTACAGTGTAATATTAAAATTAAGAGAGATATTAATATCTGGCCCTTAGTAGCTGTTAGGGATAAAGTGATTAGACTCCTCAGGTGGGGTCTGGTGTCACGAATACACATATGTAAGTCTTAGCATGTTCGGCCAAGGACATCTCATAATATTCTTATATTTAATAAGGTCACTCATTCTGATTTCCTCCTTGGGTAGCCCCACGCTTGCCCCCATCAATAAAACCTTTGAAGCAGGGAGGACATTTGTACCCTGGTTTCAGATTACTCTGGCAGGATACCTTCGTGTGTAAGTGTGAGTTTTAATGCTCACGACCCAAACAGTCCCTGGGTCCCGCATAGACAATTAGGTAATTACCCTTTTATCAGGGCTATGTAAATTCTAGCAAGCTGTCCTGCTTGCATAAGCAAGTGACCCAGCTTAAGGTGTCAAATCATTCGGTTCCTCATGCATTACAAAGGGGCAGGCAGAGACCCTAGCATCCTGCCTGTACAAAAACTGCAACAGAAAGGCACGTTATCAAAAATATATGTTCCCCTTATGACAAAGTTATATTTTTAATAGGGGTGTCCTTGGGGTTTACGCTGAGGCTGCCCACCAAGAATCAGGGTGCTGGCTCACTCCGTTCCCAAATAACCAGTTTTCAGGGAACGGCTCCTGTTCATTCAGCACTGCATATAATATTAACCCCTTAAGTCCCAGTGTGTGTGGTGCAGACACTGATATAACAATAAAACATGGGGGAATAAGCATTTTCATGTTATAACAAGGGTTAAATCACATTTCTGGGCCTCAGCCGCTGCAGTTTGAGCAGAGATCGCTGGGCTGCAGGAGCGTGGGGCGGAGGCGCGAACGCAAGCACGGTCCCGCAGCAGCCTGTCTGAGCGAGCCCTTATGCAGGGGGATGCGAGGGCAATGCAAGCGGTGGTGAAACGGCCGCAGTGAATTGTCCCATTACAGCTTCCGTCACCCAAGGGTCCTCAAGACTAGCTTGACAGGTTCATGTGATTTTAGTGCATCATTACATGTCGAAGAAAATATACTGGGTTACAGATTCGGTATCTCCGATAACACTGTCATTGCATTGTCATGTAGATATTTCAGGAGAGAGGTAACCTCTTCTGGCGCTGAGGCAAGGATATAGATGGGTATGCTTGAGATTACTTCTGTTGAACTGTGACCTCAGGGAAAGGGAAAAAAAGACAAAAGTCACAGTTCAACAGAAGTAATCTCAAGCATACCCATCTATATCCTTGCCTCAGCGCCAGAAGAGGTTACCTCTCTCCTTCAATCCAATTCTGGGTAGAAGATACCAGAACTATCTCTTTAGGCAGCTCCAGGTCTACCATTTGGACATTGCATCTAAGGTTTTTCTATATCAACTTATATTTAATTTTGTTGTTTGCATAAGCGCTGATTTCACACCTATTATTTTAACCATGTAAATATTTCAGTTCAACTTGTTACCAGCGTCATCGCACATATAATGAAGTTACCAAACGGTACACTTAGGGCAGGGCTTCTCATCTCCAGTCCTCAAGACCCTTCACCCCAACCGGTCTGGTTTACAGGATATCCCTGCTTCAGCACAGGTGGTTCAATCAGCCACTGCTTCAGCACAGGTGATTCAATCAGTTCCTGCTTCAGCACAGGTGGCTCAATCAGACCCTGCTTCAGCACAGGTGGTTCAATCAGTGGCTCAGTCTTTGACTGTGCCACCTATGCTGAAGCTGGGATATCCTAAAAACCTGACTTGTTCGGGGGGGGGGGGGGATTTCTTGAGGACTGAAGTTTAGACCCCCTGATTTACGGGATGTTTCTTGAGGAAAACGGGAAAAACCTCTGGTTCACAGTAACATTAATTTCTGTGTGTTTTGTTTAATCCTTTCGCTGCAGACGGGCTCGCAGCACATTGCAAATCGTTATCCGGGTTCCATTTTTTTTTTTTTTATCCCCCACCCTCCAAAAAAGCAATGTTATATTCTAATATCATCTCATCCTCTGGCACTTCAGAGGTTATATTCTGAATTTGCTTTGGATCCAGGTTATTGGTGTGTGTTTTTTTGGTGTTAAAAAGCTGCAAATGTTCAGTTTGACAGTGTGTAAACACACAATCACATTGCTCAGGAACATGGAGACCTGTCCCATCCCCCTCAATGTGTTCACATCACACCCACTCCAGCCTTCCATAACATGCATGTCATGCCTGCAAGCCCTGCTTTAAATGGAATTGGCTTGGGAATCATCCATGTGTAGGAGGGGGGGAAGTTTGCATATTAAAGGAAAACATATATATATATATATTCTTTTAGATTGTAAAAATAAACACATCACGAATAATAATGATATGTAAACACTTGCTCCTTCATAATCTTTGTACATGGTAGATGCAGTGCCTTAATGTACAAGTCAGCATACCAATGCTCCCCTATCGAACGAATGGGATTACCCTACACAGTCTGGTCTGGAGTCCTACGGCGCGCAGGCAGCTGCGTACTTTGCGTAAGTAGGTGACGTTCTGCGCAGGTTCGTCCCCGACGCCGGCGTAAGAGAAGTCTGTGAATAGCCGCCCTAGGTGCATCAGGCAAGCACAACAAGTCGCCTCCACTGCTGAAGCAGAAAGGGGGGTGGACTGAACCAGAGGAGTAACGCATGTTCCAACACAAATATAACCAACGCACTGCGGGTGACACTGTGACAGAGTGTTAAAGATTGTTGTATCCCATGCTGCTATAAACTGCATTGACAGTGGAGTTAAGAGAAGTCTTTAACGAGGAAGGGGAAGAACACCCCCGCAGGGGCATGCGCAGTTGGGCTGCCTCGCTGAGTATATAAGAGCAAGGGTTTGGCGAGGGGAGGCACTTGGTGAGGAGGAGAGTGAGCTGAGAGGAAGTGTCAGTAGCTCCTACTAAGCCCTGCACCCTCCCAGCTGTGTGTGACACACCTCCCCACACACACACAGCCTTACACACTGCATCTCTCCCAGCTCCCCATCGTTACCCAGCCTGGTAAAATTCGCACCCACCTGCCCCAGCCTCCCCCCAGGCTGGCCCCCCGGGGTATGCATCGCCCAGGGGCTCTGGTCAAGAAAAAGACGCAGAGGATCGTGAGGAGGTAGAAGCAGAAACCCGAGAGAGTGCGAGACAATATATATTATATCGCTATATCATCGGCATCTTGTCAATCCACTGCTGGATGAAGGCTTCTTCAAGGGTCATACCACTATATAGATATATACCCCCCATACCTTACAGAAGAGCCAACCCCGGTCCAGGGGGGGTGTAGGATGGCTGTGTGAGGCACCCTATGCTGCGGAGAGGACAGTTGATGTGCGGCCGCGGGGTGCTGTGTCCCTGGGGGCCCCGGATCAGTGGTGCTGGTGGGTGGGGGGAACCCGAGGGTCGGGGGAGCTGTAGATCCCGCTGGCAGAGGAGAGGAGCGGGCAGGAACCAGAGGTCCAAACACTGGCACCCGCCTTATAACCACCGGCCCCGGGCTCTCAGCTTGAGACCAGTCAACATGATGGGCAACCGGGCACCCGGGATGAGAGCCCCGCGGAATACCAACCAGTTCCTGATGAGGGAGAAGTACCAGCTGCTGAAGCTGCGCTCGGACTCTGTGGGCAACGAGTGTAGTGGGGGGTCGGACTGCGAGATGGACCCGCTGGACATGGACTCCTACCTGGGGGTGCTGGAGAACGCGCACGGTGCCCTGCTGGAGCCCCCCGAAGTTGGGGGCTCCTCTTCCTCCTCCCCACTGTCCCCTCCCTCCTGCTGGAGCCTGCTCAGGAGAGGAGGGGGCGGGGACAGAGCACGGGGGAGGGGTGAGAAGAAGCTGGCCCCGCCCACTCAGGCTCCGCAGCTGCTCCGTGGGGGCGGGGCTATCCTGGAGCTCCGCGGGGAGTGCAGCGAGCAGTATTACCCGTCCGAGGACGACGTCATTGAGAGCGAGAACTTCATGGAGCGGGATTTCCACGAGTTCTGCAGCAAGATCACCTGACTTTACTAATGAATTCTTTTGGGGGTGGGGGGAGGGGGGGGGAACTTTGCTAATTTCTTAACCACTTCGTTGCCAGAAACGCATTGGCCCCTCCGGCAGCAAAAGGGGTAAACTGCAGTGGTCTCCCACCCCCTGGTGTGCCATGCTCTTATTGGTGGGGGGCCCTAATTAGCGAGGCGATCAATACATCATTACTTTCTGTCCTTTTTATACTTTTTAGAGGTTAATTAAGCCCAGTTTGTTGGGGGGAGGGGTTTAACCTTTTCACTGCCAGAGTGGCCTACCGTGCATTTGTAACATGGTGAAGATGCCTCTGGGAGTTAAAGGGTTACCGGCGTCCGATATCGGTAATGGCAGCCCGCGGTATCTGGCAGCCTGAGTACCTTCCTATCTGGGCTATGTAAAAAAAAAAAACTTAAATCCAACGCTCGGTACCATCAGATCTGGGCTTTGGGATCATATAAAAAACCCGGACTAGCATTGAAAGAATAAGTAAGGGGGTGGGAGGGGGCGGCCTTCATTTTTGTAATCTGGGGGTTTGGTTTTAGTCCCCACAGGCCTGTGTCTTACAAGTTGTGTGTTTTTATATCTGTGAATGTGTATACTTTTTTGTATCGTGCGTTTTATCCGTCGGACGCCGTCTCTCGTGACGGTTTTTTTTTTTGCTTCATAAAGATCCGGGATTTTGACTTAATCAAATCACTTCTGCATTAATACAGCCGGTCAGACAGGAAGGTGACGCTCTGACGCTGAACAAACTTCGCCCGGGATTGGACGGTGTTTTAAATGTCCCGTTTTTCTGAGTTAGTTTTTTTTTTTTTTTTCCTTCACAATTCATTGTGTAAATAAATTTATAAGAACTTTTTAATCTTAGTGGTCCGGACTCTTTTTGTTTTATTTTCTGTCTTTCTGCATTAACTGCTCCACGCTTGTACCTCTCTCCTGCCACTGGGACCCCAAATGCTTGGCTGGCCTCTTTGGCAGTGAAAGGGTCGATAATATTGTACCCATGGCAAATACCGAAATAACTTAACCGTCAAGAGGCGGCTCGCAGCGTCAAGTGGTTGTTTTAAAAAAATGCATAGGGGCGCGAAGCAGAATATATTAGCACTTGGTAGCAGGTTACAAATTAAAATAGCAATTGTATGTCTGTGAAATTAATATATACCCCCAAAAATATATGTATATGAACGAAAAAAAGTCCTACACTAAGCTCTCAAAATATCCACCAAAAATATGCCATTTATTAATCACAAGTTTGTATTTGTGTTACTTGTGATTAATAAATTTCATGTTTTGAGCATATTTCGAGTGCTTACTGTAGGACTTCTTTTCCTTTTTGTTCATATATTTATTACGTGTCCTAGAGCACGATCAGCTGCCTATTATTTTGAGATGTATTGCTGTTTTTTTAGATACCACTTTACTATAGGTGTGTACGCAGTATCTTTTCGTGTGTGTGCATATATAACACAGAATATATGACAGCGCCTACACTTTACAAAAGGTAATTCTTTTTTTTAATAATGACAGATAATGTGCCTCTTAAGTGCTTCAAAATATCATATCACAATAAGTGTTGTAGATTGGTTTATCCCCTATTAGAGCAATATGGGATTGGCTTGAGGGGCAGGAGGCAATACGAAACTAGACTGACCGGGACTAAATTGCTTACCACAGCATAACAATTGCAACAATCAGATCTGCTGATGTGAACCAAAGATATAAGTCCAGAATGTCACACCATTTGGTGCTAAATAAAATATATTGTAACAAAAAGGGTCGAAATGAAGGTGTCCTCAGGAGTCCAGGCAGCTTTCTCCAAGGAGATAACCGCATCCCACAGCGATACTACACAGAACGGAAGAAAACACGCACGCGCCTAGTGTCATATGTCTAAAAATGACATTTTCTGGCCGAACAATAAAAGAAGCACACTTCCACACGCCCGGGATTTAAAGGCTGGTAATGAGTAAGCCTCATGCTCCATACATCAGGTAAGGTGGATATACACACAAATATATATATATATATATATATATATATATATATATATATATATATATATATACACACACCCACACATTATATAGATAGGAGAGAGAGAGAGAGATCCCGCATCGGGATTGAAAAGTCTATATGCCGTATGCATCTTTTTGGATTCCTGGACAGAGTGCTGTCTTTATTTACCTCTCGCAAGAACGGTAATATATTTTACATTATCCTTATAGGACAAGCACTTTCACTGTACAGTGTTATTTGGAGAGTGCCAGCTACAGATGTTGTTTATATATACATACATACATATATACACACACACACACACACACACACACACACACACACACACACTATATATATAAATTTATTTACAGGCGGTCCTCGCTTATCTGACGGAACTCATCCCGCAACCCCCCGTCGGTTAACTTACTGTCGGATTGCGGGTCAATGTTAATCGGCGATGGTGACCGTCGGATACGCGGGGTCGGATATAGATACACATACATACATAACCCCCCCCCCCCCCCCTGCCCTATGATAGGATAGGGAACTCGTGCTTAATCGCCATTGCTGTAAATTTGATGACAAATTACAGCTGGGAGCCGCCATTATCTTTACATTAACCCCTCGCTGCTAAAGGGTCCTGCATCGCAAAGTATAGGGGTCAACGCAGCGATCTGCGCTTCCCCAGGAGCGGGATGCCCCCCCATGTTACCCCAGGGTTCCTGACATGGGTTCACATCCTGTGTATGTCCAAACCGTAGACAAGAGCAGCGAACATTCTCCTAGCCCCTCGCTGAAAGACTGCTGTGTGTAACTCTACCAACATAACACTTAGAGTGTAAGCTCTGCGGGTCAGGAATTACTTTACCCTAGTGTCTGACAAAAAACAAACAAAGATGCCCAAAGCTACTTCCATTGTGACAAAAATACCCAGTGCAATACCTATATATCTCTTGGAAAAGGGTCATTTAGTTTAACCCTTTGGCCAAAGTGTCTTAAGACTGCTGCCACTTACAAGGCATGACCGTAGCAGGTCCTAACACTCACCTGGGTTAAAATTCTTATTTACCTGTATAATTACAGGAAGAATGATCCCATTGGATCTGTCGTAACCTGGCAAAATGAAACTGACCTGCCAGCTTGGAAAGTGGGGTGGGGCGAGCTTAAACCTTGCGGGGGGAGGGGCCACTAGCCTCCCATAAGCAACTGAGACCATCTGCACATAGTTAATAAACACACAGATACCCAACAAGGTCTGAGAAACCCCAAACATTACCACATAATATGTATATAAATGTCAAAAGGATTGCTAGTGGGCGTGACTAAATGTATACAACAAAAACAAACAAAGATGCCCAAAGCTACTTTCAATGTGACAAAAATACACAGTGCAATACCTATATATTGTCTTGGAAAATTGACGCTTTGGCCAAAGGGTTAAACTAAATGACCCTTTTACAAGAGATACATAGGTATTGCACTGTGTATTTTTGTCACAATGGAAGTAGCTTTGGGCATCTTTGTTTGTTTTTGTTGTATACATTTAGCCACGCCCACTAGCACTCCTTTTGACACTTACATCTTATCTTATCTACTATATATTTCTGAAAGTGTCCTATGTGTCATTGCCTGTCTGTCTGTATGTATGTGTCTCCCTGTGTCCCTAGCGGCAATCAGATTGGACCTTGGGCCAGGCCAATGAGATTGCTCCCTTGGCCCGCCCGCCCCTGCACACCTCTCATTGGCCTGAGGCGGAGTGACGGGCCAAAGGTCACACACACACACACACACTGCGCGGCGCTCATCGGGACCCGCGCGCACCTCCTCTCCCCGGGTCTCCCGCTTTCCTGCGCTTTTTCCTCCCCCCCCTCAGCGGGGGAGCGGAGCGAGCGCCCAGGACACAGCGGGGGACTCTCACCACCCATAGGCCACTCCCTCACCCGGCACTCTCCCTCACCCCCCCACCCGCTCCCCCCTACCCCCCACACACACACAGAGAGCACGCGGCTTTCCCCTCGCACAGGCCGCTCCCCGTCCCCGAGGGCGCTCCTCCGGCTGTCTCCGCCTCTCCCCGCGAGAGGCACAGCACCTCCTCACCGGAGCATCTCAGCCTCGCCGCGGAGGAGCCCGAGGTGGAGGAGGAGGAAGGCCGGGACCCGGAGGAAGAGGAGCGCGGCCGTGTGCAAGGTGAGTAAACGCAGGGGAATGGGTTATTTAACGCGTCCCTGACTCCCCCTGCCCTTTGACCCACCTGCCCTCCCTCCCCCTGCCCTTTGCCCCCCCTGCCCTCCCTCCCTCCCCCTGCCCTTTGCCCCCCTGACCTTTGCCCTCCCTCCTCCTGCCCTTTGCCCCCCCTGCCCTCCCTCCCAATGCCCTTTCCCCCCCCTGCCCTCCCTCCCAATGCCCTTTGCCCCCCCTGCCCTCCCTCCCAATGCCCTTTGCCCTCCCTGCCCTCCCTCCCAATGCCCTTTGCCCCCTGCCCTCCCTCCCAATGCCCTTTGCCCCCTGCCCACCCTCCCCCTGACCTTTGCCCCCTGCCCTCCCTCCCCCTGCCCTTTGCCCCTGCCCTCCCTCCCCCTGCCCTTGCCCCCTGCCCTCCCTCCCCCTGCCCTTTGACCCCCTGCCCTTTGACCCCCTGCCCTTTGATCCCTGCCCTTTGACCCCTGCCCTCCCCCCTGCCCTTTGCCCCCTGCCCTTTTCCCCCCTGCCCTTTTCCCCTTTGCCCCCCTGACCTTTGGCCTCTTACCCCCCTCCCTCCCTACCCTCTTGCCCCCCTCCCTGCCCTCTAGCCCCCCTCCCTCCCTGCCCTCTTGCCCCCCCGCCCTTTGCCCCCCTCCCTCCCTGCCCTCTTGCCCCCCTGCCCTTTGCCTCCCTCCCCCCCTGCCCCCCTGCCCTTTGCCCCCCCTCCCCCCCTGCCCCCCTGCCCTTTGCCCCCCTCCAACTCCCTCCCTCCCTGCCCCCCTCCCTCCCTGCCCTCTTGCCCCCCTGCCCTCTTGCCCCCCTGCCCTCCCTGCCCTCTTGCCCCCCCTGCCCTCTTGCCCCTCCCTGCCCTTAGCCCCCCCACCCCTCCCTGCCCTTAGCCTCCCCACCCCTCCCTGCCCTTTGGTCCCCCACCCCTCCCTGCCCTTTGGCCCCCCCACCCCTCCCTGCCCTTTGGCCCCCCCACCCCTCCCTGCCCTTTGGCCCCCCCGCCCCTCCCTGCCCTTTGGCCCCCCCCTCCCCTCCCTGCCCTTTGGCCCCCCCCTCCCCTCCCTGCCCTTTGGCACCCCCGCCCCTCCCTGCCCTTTGGCACCCTTGCCCCTCCCTGCCCTTTTGCCCATCCCTGCCCTTTTGCCCCTCCCTGCCCTTTTGCACCTCCATGCCCTTTTGCCCCTCCCTCCCCTTTTGCCCCTCCCTGCCCTTTTGCCCCTCCCTGCCCTCTTGCCCCTCCCTGTCCTTAGCCAACCCGCCCTTCCCTGCCCTTTGGCCCCCCCGCCCCTCCCTGCCCTCTTGCCCCCCTGCCCTTTGCCCCCCCTGCCCTTTGCCCCCCTCCCTGCCCTCTTGCCCCCCTGCCCTCTAGCCCCCCCGCCCTCTTGCCCCCCTCCCTCCCTCCCTCCCTGCCCTCTTGCCCCCCTCCCTCCCTGCCCTCTTGCCCCCTGACCTCTTGCCCCCCTGCCCTCCCTGCCCTCTTGCCCCCCTGCCCTCTTGCCCCCCCTGCCCTCTTGCCCCTCCCAGCCCTCTTGCACCTCCCTGTCCTTAGCCCCCCCGCCCCTCCCTGCCCTTTGCCCCCCCCCCCGCCCCTCCCTGCCCTTTGCCCCCCCCCGCCCCTCCCTGCCCTTTGCCCCCCCTGCCCCTCCCTGCCCTTTGCCCCCCCGCCACTCCCTGCCCTTTGCCCCCCCGCTCCTCCCTGCCCTTTCCCCCCGCCCCTCCCTGCCCTTTGCCCCCCCTGCCCTTTCCCCCCCGCCCCTCCCTGCCCTTTGCCCCCCCTGCCCTTTCCCCCCCACCCCTCCCTGCCCTTTGCCCCCCCGCCCCTCCCTGCCCTTTGCCCCCCGCCCCTCCCTGCCCTTTGCCCCCCCGCCCCTCCCTGCCCTTTGCCCCCCCGCCCCTCCCTGCCCTTTGCCCCTGCCCCTACCTGCCCTTTGCCCCTGCCCTGCCCCTCCCTGCCCCTCCCTGCCCTTTGCCAACACCCCGCCCCTCCCTGCCCTTTGCCCCCACCCCTCCCTGCCCTTTGCCCCTGCCCCGCCCCTCCCTGCCCTTTGCCCCGCCCCTCCCTTCCCTTTGCCCCCCCCGCCCCTCCCTGCCCTTTGCCCCCCCGCCCCTCCCTGCCCTTTGCCCCCCATGCCTCTCCCTGCCCTTTTCCCCCCCCAACCGCCCTTCCCTGCCCTTTGCCCCCCCCCCGCCCTTCCCTGCCCTTTGCCCCCCCCGCCCCTCCCTGCCCTTTCCCCCCCCTGCCCCTCCCTGCCCTTTGCCCCCCCCACCCCTCCCTGCCCTTTGCCCCCCCCCACCTCCCTGCCCTTTGCCCCCCCACCCCCTCCCTGCCCTTTGACCCCCTGCCCTTTGATCCCTGCCCTTTGACCCCTGCCCTCCCCCCTGCCCTTTGCCCCCTGCCCTTTTCCCCCCTGCCCTTTTCCCCTTTGCCCCCCTGACCTTTGGCCTCTTACCCCCCTCCCTCCCTACCCTCTTGCCCCCCCTCCCTGCCCTCTAGCCCCCCTCCCTCCCTGCCCTCTTGCCCCCCCGCCCTTTGCCCCCCTCCCTTCCCTGCCCTCTTGCCCCCCCTGCCCTTTGCCTCCCTCCCCCCCTGCCCTCTTGCCCCCCCTCCCCCCCTGCCCTTTGCCCCCCCTCCCCCCCCTGCCCCCCTGCCCTTTGCCCCCCTCCAACTCCCTCCCTCCCTGCCCCCCTCCCTCCCTGCCCTCTTGCCCCCCTGCCCTCTTGCCCCCCTGCCCTCCCTGCCCTCTTGCCCCCCCTGCCCTCTTGCCCCTCCCTGCCCTTAGCCCCCCCACCCCTCCCTGCCCTTAGCCTCCCCACCCCTCCCTGCCCTTTGGTCCCCCACCCCTCCCTGCCCTTTGGCCCCCCCACCCCTCCCTGCCCTTTGGCCCCCCGCCCTCCCTGCCCTTTGGCCCCCTCGCCCCTCCCTGCCCTTTGGCCCCCCCCGCCCCTCCCTGCCCTTTGGCCCCCCCGCCCCTCCCTGCCCTTTGGCCCCCCCCTCCCCTCCCTGCCCTTTGGCCCCCCCGCCCCTCCCTGCCCTTTGGCACCCCCGCCCCTCCCTGCCCTTTGGCACCCTTGCCCCTCCCTGCCCTTTTGCCCATCCCTGCCCTTTTGCCCCTCCCTGCCCTTTTGCACCTCCATGCCCTTTTGCCCCTCCCTCCCCTTTTGCCCCTCCCTGCCCTCTTGCCCCTCCCTGTCCTTAGCCAACCCGCCCTTCCCTGCCCTTTGGACCCCCCGCCCCTCCTGCCCTCTTGCCCCCCTGCCCTTTGCCCCCCCTGCCCTTTGCCCTCCTCCCTGCCCTCTTGCCCCCCTGCCCTCTAGCCCCCCCCGCCCTCTTGCCCCCCTCCCTCCCTCCCTCCCTGCCCTCTTGCCCCCCTCCCTCCCTGCCCTCTTGCCCCCTGACCTCTTGCCCCCCTGCCCTCCCTGCCCTCTTGCCCCCCCTGCCCTCTTGACCCTCCCAGCCCTCTTGCACCTCCCTGTCCTTAGCCCCCCCGCCCGTCCCTGCCCTTTGCCCCCCCCCCCCGCCCCTCCCTGCCCTTTGCCCCCCCTGCCCCTCCCTGCCCTTTGCCCCCCCGCCACTCCCTGCCCTTTGCCCCCCCGCTTCTCCCTGCCCTTTCCCCCCCGCCCCTCCCTGCCCTTTGCCCCCCCTGCCCTTTCCCCCCCACCCCTCCCTGCCCTTTGCCCCCCCGCCCCTCCCTGCCCTTTGCCCCCCCGCCCCTCCCTGCCCTTTGCCCCTGCCCCTACCTGCCCTTTGCCCCTGCCCTGCCCCTCCCTGCCCCTCCCTGCCCTTTGCCAACACCCCGCCCCTCCCTGCCCTTTGCCCCCACCCCTCCCTGCCCTTTGCCCCTGCCCCGCCCCTCCCTGCCCTTTGCCCCGCCCCTCCCTTCCCTTTGCCCCCCCGCCCCTCCCTGCCCTTTGCCCCCCATGCCTCTCCCTGCCCTTTTCCCCCCCCCCACCGCCCTTCCCTGCCCTTTGCCCCCCCCCCGCCCTTCCCGGCCCTTTGCCCCCCCCCGCCCCTCCTGCCCTTTCCCCCCCTGCCCCTCCCTGCCCTTTGCCCCCCCACCCCTCCCTGCCCTTTGCCCCCCCACCCCTCCCTGCCCTTTGCCCCCCCCACCCCTCCCTGCCCTTTGCCCCCCCCACCCCTCCCTGCCCTTTGCCCCCCCCACCCCTCCCTGCCCTTTGCCCCCCCGCCCCTCCCTGCCCTTTGCCCCCCCGCCCTCCCTGCCCTTTGCCCCCCCGCCCCTCCCTGCCCTTTGCCCCCCCCCGCCCCTCCCTGCCCTTTGCCCCCCCCGCTCCTCCCTGCCCTTTGCCCCCCTGCCCTTTGCCCTCCCCGCCCCTTGGCCCCCCCCCCACCCTTCCACGCCCCTCCCCCCCCGCGCCCTTCCACGCCCCTCCCCCCCCACGCCCTTCCACACCCGGGCAACGCCGGGTATATCAGCTAGTAATAAATCAAATTGAATGGTTAGTGCTATCTGCGGTGAATCTGATTGGTCCTCAGCCTCTGGCCAATCAGATTGGTGGGTCTGACGTCACCCAACTGCCACTCTCTTCCCCCTCGGAGCCCCACTCCCCCGCCCCCCTCCTCTCTTGGTGCTCATCTCTCCCTCCCAGCGCTCATCTCTCCCTCCCGGCGCTCATCTCTCCCTCCCGGCGCTCCGCTCATCTCTCCCTCCCGGCGCTCATCTCTCCCTCCCTCCCGGCACTCCGCTCATCTCTCCCTCCCTCCCGGCGCTCCACTCACCTCTCCCTCCCTCCCGGCGCTCCGCTCACCTCTCCCTCCGGCGCCCAACTCACCTCTCCCTCCCGGCACTCCGCTCATCTCTCCCTCCCGGCGCTCATCTCTCCCTCCCGGCGCTCATCTCTCCCTCCCGGCGCTCATCTCTCCCTCCCGGCGCTCATCTCTCCCTCCCGGCGCTCATCTCTCCCTCCCGGCGCTCATCTCTCCCTCCCGGCGCTCATCTCTCCCTCCCGGCGCTCATCTCTCCCTCCCGGCGCTCCTCTCATCTCTCCCTCCCGGCGCTCCGCTCATCTCTCCCTCCCGGCGCTCTGTTCATCTCTCCCTACCGGCGCTCATCTCTCCCTCCCGGCGCTCCGCTCATCTCTCCTTCCCCTCCCGGCGCTCCGCTCATCTCTCCCTCCCTCTCGGCGCTCCGCTCACCTCTCCCTCCCAGCGCTCCGCTCACCTCTCCCTCCCTCCCTCCCTCCCGGCGCTCCGCTCATCTCCCTCCCCGGCGGGGGAACAGGCAGTGGCCAGGCAGGCTGCAGCTGCCTCGCGGCGCCTCAGATGGCGGCGCCCAGAAGGACGCCCTTCCTCCCTCGCGGCGCCTAAGATGGCGGCGCCCGGAAGGACCCCCTTCCTCCCTCGCGGCGTCGAGTGAGAAGATGGCGGCGCCCGGAAGTAGAGGTAGGTGTCGCGTGTGTGTCGCTCTCCCACTCTCCCACTTCCCCCCACCTCCCAGAGCACGCTCTCTACGGCTCAACATCCATGCTGGCAGGTGAGGAAATGCAGGGGGGGAATCCATGCCTTTGATGCCCCCCCCCTGCCTTTGACGCCCCCCCCCTGCCTTTGACGCCCCCCCCTGCCTTTGACGCCCACCCCCCCCTGCCTTTGACGCCCACCCCCCCCTGCCTTTGACGCCCACCCCCCCCTGCCTTTGAAGCCCACCCCCCCCTGCCTTTGACGCCCGCCCCCTGCCTTTGATGCCCCCCCCCTGCCTTTCACGCCCCCCCCCCTGCCTTTCACCGCCCCCCCCCTGCCTTTCACGCCCCCCCTGCCTTTCACGCCCCCGCCCCCCTGCCTTTCACGCCCCCGCCCCCCCCGCCTTTCACGCCCCCCGCCCCCCCTGCCTTTCACGCCCCCGCCCCCCCCTGCCTTTCACGCCCCCCCTGCCTTTCACGCCCCCCCTGCCTTTCACGCCCCCCCCTGCCTTTCACGCCCCCCCCTGCCTTTCACGCCCCCCCCTGCCTTTCACGCCCCCCCCTGCCTTTCACGCCCCCCCCTGCCTTTCACGCCCCCCCCTGCCTTTCACGCCCCTCCCTGCCTTTCACGCCCCCCTGCCTTTCACGCCCCCCTGCCTTTCACGCCCCCCTGCCTTTCACGCCCCCCTGCCTTTCACGCCCCCCTGCCTTTCACGCCCCCCCTGCCTTTGACGCCCCCCCTGCCTTTGACGCCCACCCCCCCTGCCTTTGAAGCCCACCCCCCCCTGCCTTTGACGCCCGCCCCCCCCCTGCCTTTGACGCCCGCCCCCTGCCTTTGACGCCCCCCCCCTGCCTTTCACGCCCCCCGCCCCCCTGCCTTTCACGCCCCCGCCCCCCTGCCTTTGACGCCCCCGCCCCCCGCCTTTCACGCCCCCGCCCCCCGCCTTTCACGCCCCCGCCCCCCCTGCCTTTCACGCCCCCGCCCCCCCCTGCCTTTCACGCCCCCGCCCCCCCCGCCTTTCACGCCCCCCCCTGCCTTTCACGCCCCCCCCCTGCCTTTCACGCCCCCCCCCTGCCTTTCACGCCCCCCCCTGCCTTTCACGCCCCCCTGCCTTTCACGCCCCCCTGCCTTTCACGGCCCCCCCTGCCTTTCACGCCCCCCTGCCTTTCACGCCCCCCTGCCTTTCACGCCCCCCCTGCCTTTCACGCCCCCCCTGCCTTCACGCCCCTCCCTGCCTTTCACGCCCCCCTGCCTTTCACGCCCCTCCCTGCCTTTCACGCCCCCCTGCCTTTCACGCCCCCCCTGCCTTTCACGCCCCCCCTGCCTTTCACGCCCCCCCTGCCTTTCACGCCCCCCCCTGCCTTTCACGCCCCCCCCTGCCTTTCACGCCCCCCCCTGCCTTTCACGCCCCCCCCCTGCCTTTCACGCCCCCCCCTGCCTTTCACGCCCCCCCCTGCCTTTCACGCCCCCCCTCACGCCCCCCCCTTCCCCCCCCCCCTCTTCCCCCCGCCCCCCCCCTCCTTTCACGCCCCCTGCCTTTCACGCCCCCTGCCTTTCACGCCCCCCCCTGCCTTTCACGCCCCCCCTTGCCTTTCACACCCCCCCCTTCCTTTCACGCCCCCCCTGCCTTTCACGCCCCCCTGCCTTTCACGCCCCCCCTGCCTTTCACGCCCCCCCTGCCTTTCACGCCCCCCCTGCCTTTCACGCCCCCCTTGCCTTTCACGCCCCCCTGCCTTTCACGCCCCCCCCCTGCCTTTCACGCCCCCCTGCCTTTCACGCCCCCCTGCCTTTCACGCCCCTCCTGCCTTTCACGCCCCCCCCTTCACGCCCCCCCTGCCTTTCACGCCCCCCCTGCCTTTCACGACCCCCCTGCCTTTCACACACCCCTGCCTTTCACGCCCCCCCCTGCCTTTTCACGCCCCCCCCTTGCCTTTCACGCCCCCCTGCCTTTCACGCCCCCCCTGCCTTTCACGCCCCACCTGCCTTCACGCCCCCCTGCCTTTCACGCCCCCGCCCCCCCTGCCTTTCACGCCCCCGCCCCCCTGCTTTCACGCCCCGCCCCCCCTGCCTTTCACGCCCCCCCCCCCGCTCCCCCCCCCCTGCCTTTCACGCCCCCGCCCCCCCTGCCTTCACGCCCCCGCCCCCCCTGCCTTTCACGCCCCCGCCCCCCTGCCTTTCACGCCCCCGCCCCCCCTGCCTTTCACGCCCCCGCCCCCCTGCCTTTCACGCCCCCGCCCCCCCTGCCTTTCACGCCCCGCCCCCCCTGCCTTTCACGCCCCCGCCCCCCCTGCCTTTCACGCCCCCGCCCCCCCTGCCTTTCACGCCCCCGCCCCCCCTGCCTTTCACGCCCCCGCCCCCCCAGCCTTTCACGCCCCCGCCTCCCCTGCCTTTCACGCCCCCGCCTCCCCTGCCTTTCACGCCCCCGACCCCCCTGCCTTTCACGCCCCCGCCCCCCTGCCTTTCACGCCCCGCCCCCCCTGCCTTTCACGCCCCGCCCCCCTGCCTTTCACGCCCCCGCCCCCCCTGCCTTTCACGCCCCCGCCCCCCCTGCCTTTCACGCCCCCGCCCCCCCTGCCTTTCACGCCCCTGCCCCCCCCCTGCCTTTCACGCCCCCGCCCCCCCTGCCTTTCACGCCCCGCCCCCCCCTGCCTTTCACGCCCCCGCCCCCCCTGCCTTTCACGCCCCCGCCCCCCCTGCCTTTCACACCCCTGCCCCCCCTACCTTTCACGCCCCCCCCTGCCTTTCACGCCCCCCCCCTGCCTTTCACGCCCCCCCTGCCTTTAACGCCCCCCCTGCCTTTAACGCCCCCCCCTGCCTTTA